>NC_081425.1:24627761-24928386 GCF_949786415.1 Peromyscus eremicus | reverse complement strand
AGGCAAAAGGCAAGTCCTCTCAGCTCTATTCAGCTAGGAACAAGGACAGGACCTTCCTACGAGGGAAAAGATAGAATGAGGGAAAAAAATAAAGAAACATTTCTAGCATCCAAACTACTGAACATCTTCTAGGTGTGCTTGTGTACCAACATCTTAAAGCAAATATTAGCCCTAAGCTGTGCCTAACCTCCCCAGTCTTTACCTGCAGCAACTGTTGAAACCAAATGCTCAGGTCTTTTAGATACAGTCTTTGAGCATTTAGATAAAAGTGAGTTCAATTTTTTTTTTATTAATTTTAGCGGTATAACAAGGATGGTGTATCATTTTGACATAAAGAGTTCAAAGTTACGATGTAAGCGCTCTGCCATTAATCTTTAAAATATATTTGCTGGGTGAGCAGCCAACATAATCCTGGCTAAACAGATAAGAAAATAGAGAGCTAGTGATAAGGTGACTTGTTTAAAGCTATATAACAAATCAAAGATAGAGCTGGAGGCAAGTTCTTGCTCCTGCTCCCAGCCCCAGGCATCTCCATAGGTTTGTATTCCCACTAGGAGGGAGAGCCTGCTGCTTTCCTGTTGCCCATCATTCCACAGGGGATGTACTTTAGTGGCAGAGCACTTGCTTGGAACGTGTGAAGGCCTGGGTTCAGTCCCTAGTACTCCCAAAGAGAAAAGAGAAAGTAAAGAAGAAACTGAATAAATAGGGGTGCGTGGTTGCTTTAAATCACTTTGTTTCCAAAGAGGAGGGGTAACCCTCAATGGCAAAGGGTTCCCCTGGCATATACAAGGCCCTAGGTTCAATACTCAGTCCTACAATAAATAGGTGTGTTTTAAAAATAAGTTTTAAAACAGATGGGAGTGATTCTGGTCTTTTCTGGGGAATACAGAAGAGAATTTTGCAAATGGAATTACTAGAGGCCTTAGGAGAATTCCACAAGTAGGAAGAAAAATCAACTGTTTTCTCTCGTGTCAGTATTTATTTTGAGCCATGTTCTCGATTGCATAGCATCAGCTTTTAATTATTTAGAGAATAATTATTCATTTGTGGGTTATCAAGTCCTCTTCCTTCCCTCTTGCTTCCTGCCTTTGGGGCATTTCACTGTTCATTAATATTTGTATCAGAGGCCAGAGCTTCTGCTTCACTGGTGGGCCTGATAAAAAATACACGGGTGGACAAGTTAGAAAGCACTGAATGTGTGAACTGTGTGGTCGTCTTGGGGTCACATTCAGACAGAACAGTTTAAGTCAACCACAAACAGCAATGTTATTCCTTGGTAGAAAGGCACCACTCCTTCTAGCCTTTCACCCCACTGACATATTTTTCTCTAATTTAATACTTGCTGTTTATGACCACAGATCACTGAATTTGGAAAAAGATACAGACATCTGTCTGATAGGGTCTGAAAATGCTCATGTTTTTAAACTCTTCCTTTCCCACTCCTAAACCCTCAATAAATACATCTTGCGTCTATTAAGAGATGAATGAAAGGTATGTTTTCTCCAAGTTATTTGTTGGTTGGTACATAAAATACAGCAACCTGGTCTACATTCCCCCACCCCTCAAGGATGCTCGGCTCTTAGGAGTCTGTCTGGCAGTGTCAGATTAGTGAGAAGCTGAGATTGCTTCATGAATCAGGGAGAAGCTGCTCACAGGTGGCAGTCAGTTTGATCTTCCTAGTCAGTCAAGGAGGATATATATCTTTTGTGATTATCACTCTCAGGGATATCCTTGAAGGAAAATGAGACTGCCTCACTGAAACACAACTAAGTGAGACAAACAAAAAGGAGCAGTGACAGGGAAATGGGGCGACAGAGAAAATTATTCGGAACCCTCAGAAATCAAAAGAAATATATATGTAAACTCCCTCTGCTGCTGCTGCTGCTGCTGCTGCTGCTCAAATCTCCATTCCAGAGCTGTGCTGACCACATCAAAACAATGCTGCTGCATAAGCAAGGGAATAAACAAAGCAAAGACCCATTAGCTCCGTTTCCATTAGACACGCAGAGAGTAAAAAAAAAAAAAAAAAAAAAGAAAGAAAGAAAGAAATCAATAACAGGCAAACAGAAAACAAAATTGATAGGAAATAAATGTTAATTTTAGAGCTTTAAAATGAGGTATTGCAAACAATGGCATGCAATAAAATCTTGAAAACTATTTTTAAAACTTTCAAAATCATTTACATGGGGAAAGGAGCTCGTGCAGGAGCAAATACAGCATATTAAACTTTAGTGCATTTTTAATGACTCGTCTTAAACAAATTATGCATGAGATAGATTACACATCCTTCACCCACTTAACAAAAAGGCATACGCACGAACAAAAAACAAAACCAGGTGGCTTTTAAGAAGAAATTAAGTGTATACTCAGTGACTGATTGGGAGAGATGCCAAGTAGTGCGAAGGACCTCGAAGAACAGCATTCTCTTGAAAGAAGGTAGATTGATGGGCATTTCTGCCCAGACTGGAGGCAGAGCAGGACAAACGGTATCAGCCTCTGCTTTCAGATCCCACCCTGCAAATGCACTCAGCAGACAGGCTAGGGAGGGGATAAACAAGAACTTGCACTTGAAGGAACAGGTCCCTCATTTAAGTCCAGGCCCCACCACTCACTATTTGCCCAAATGGGAATGTATTTTTTCATACTTATCTTTTCCCTATTTGTAAGGTAGAGACAATAAAAGAGAATGCTGTCTGCTATCTCAAATTTGGGGTGAGGCCCAAGTCTTGGCATTTTTAGAAGTCTCAGCTTCTTGCGCTCCACAGGTCTGGTTTATAATCATTGGTTTAGATCTCAGGTATGCCTAAATCACCCAGAAGAGTTTGTTAGAACTGGGATGGGCTGAGGGTGTGGCTCACTAGTGGAGCACTCACCAGGCATGAGCACAGTCCTGGTTATGATCTCCAATATGGGACAGGAGGCAGGGACATGATAGAGACTTCTGAGCCTTCCAATATGTGAGAAGCTGCATTTCCAACATGTCCCCAAGCATTTCAAGGATGCTTTCAGGGTCACAGTCAGAACTTCTAGTCAAGGCTTGGAATTTTAGCCAGTCATCCAGACTCTTAGACTTTGATGACCCATTCTCCCCAAAGAGAACCAGTGTTTAACAAAATTCCACACTGATCTATATGCACACTAAAGTCAGACTTGCTGGTCTTGGAGATCTCTGAAAGCTGTGGAACCAAAGAAATTTCTGAAAATCCAATTGACGTTATTTGTAAGAAAAACTCTAATCAGAACAGCGAAAATCCAGATCTCTTTTGTGAAATTAACAAAATATATCCATTAGAAACAGCTACCCTGTTTTTAATTCAAGGCACTGACACCGTCTGTGGTAGGTGCCAGATTGCAGAGTGCCCAGGTGCGTAGTGAGGTCAGATTCAAGCATTATTTATAATGCCATTCTCCTTTTAAAATATTTTTATAGTCACACTCATCAGTTTTTGTTCCTTTCCTTATGCCTTAGAAATCAAATCCTCTTTGTATTTCCTATCTGCAGATCCTTTTTTGCCTATAATGAGGGATCTGATATGAATTTGATCAGCAGGAAAGTTATATGAAAACACCAAGTTTATTTCCATCAGGGAATTCCTGAAGGCTAAAGCGTCATCAGGTTAAGTGTCAACTGTCTGTTATCAGCCTAGCATCACAACAAGCCCTTCGTTCAAACAAGGCTCCCATTGCTTGGCATACAAATCAGAGCCCCAGCTTCACATTTGTGAGATTTATATGACCATTTAGAAAAATTCCTCTTGTTGCTTCCCTGATAACCATCGCCGGCAATACAAAGCTGAATGGCTCACATCAGATCTCATCTGTTCTATGTAGTGGTTTAGTGTTTGAGGACGAACTTAGAGACTATTAAATTTATAAAAAAACAAAGACAAATACACAACATAAAACAATTCAAGCTCCAAAAGCTTTATATTAGCTTTTGGGAAAGAATGGCTACAAGAAGAAAGAAGCCATGGAGATTAAATCTCTTAAGATTCAATTTGTCTGTCCTGTCATATAAAGGCTAACCTTGCTGGGGACTTAGAATTATGACTTTATTTCAGTCCACAACTAAGTAAGGCAACAGATATCATTTCAATGATATGTTTTACAGTAAAATCAATAAGAAAATATTTCAGAGCTACCCACTCTAATATTAATAATGTGAGTATCATGGCAATAACCTATGGATAATATTAACAATATAAACATGTAAATACCTGGGTTTTTCTGTTTTATTTTCATGTTTATAGTTTCTTTCCCAATTATTAAGAAATGGTGAAAAACATCAGTGACCATTAGAACCTAAGAGATATTTGGTACTAAATTAGTTTCCAGCCTCATAATCTATGAGGTTTTGTTACCAACATTGCAAAAAGACATCTCTAACAAATAAATCAGACTGCTAAATGCTGTCTACCTGCTGGGAAGCAAGCTCTTTTTCCAATAGCTCTGCCTTTATAACCAGATATTTCTCCCTATACATTTTCTTTCCTTTTGTACTGGTTTTCCATTGTGTTTTACATTTCTCCTAGCTTTATAAGAACTCAAGAATCCTTTTTTTTTTTTCAGTTTTTTTGAGACAGGGTTTCTCTGTGTAGTTTTGTGACTTTCCTGGAACTCACTTTGTAGATCAGGCTGGCCTCGAACTCACAGAGATCTCCCTGCCTCTGCCTCTCAAGTGCTGGGATTAAAGGTGTACGCCACCACTGCCAGGCCAAGAATCCTTATTTTTCTCATGGTGAGCCTTCCTATTATGTACTTACATACAAGAGGAGAATTTCTTAGCCAATCTCATTGCATAATCCACACCCTGGTCATGCAAAGGGGTATGGTTGTTCCAGTTGAGGCATGTGTTAAAATATTAGTTGGCTGATGTAGACACACATATTATATATGGATATATATATACATATACTGGAAGCAATGTGTCTGTTCTGTACAAATAAAAATTCTGTATCCCAGCCCTAAGAAGAAACATAAGCATTGCAGACACCATTTGATTTTACACTGAGTTTTAGTGACTAAAGGGAAGTGCATTTTGCATATGTTCGACTTTGCTCTAAAAATGACTGTAGTAAATAAAAACAAAAAAGGGAAGAAGCCAACATTAAAACTGTGTTTTTGAGACAATAACAAATGTACCCCCTCTGAAGATTTATGAAACATTTCATGCCATGTCTGCAGTAACACTGGCCTTGACCAAACGTGAAGGGTTTCTTGACACTGGGTGAACATTAAATTGTCTCTGTACAACACCTGAATACCTGAGATTTCTCAGGTAATACCTTGTGCTGAATTAGGTAAGAAAATACTACAAGCAGATTTTCCCAGGTATTGAAAGTTTGCCCATTAGTTCCACAGCTTGAGGTCATTTTCTGTTCTCTGAGCAGTTGGTATAAAGTGCTACATAATATGAACAACCACCTGCTAAAAATCAAGTGCCCACATCTAACATAGATTTCCCAACATAAGCACTAGTATTTCTTGTCTACTGGAAGGGAAGACAGCCCTTAACCTTCCCCAAGGGCATTCTAGCCCCTCTTCCTCCTTCCAAGAGCAATGGTTTTGCTTCAGGTTTTCTAGCTTAAGAACATTTGATGAATTATTTCAACATAAAAAGGTGAATCAGATTAAATTCAAAAGAGGGCAAAGAGGAGAGAGGAGTGTTTATACAGTTCTGGAAACTGGTAGTGAGATAAATCCAATGTGACAAATCTCCGTAGGCTTGAAGTTAATTTTGTTATGGAAAATACACATAAGGCATGCCTAATGAGGAAGGAGGTCACTGCATTCTGAGAAATGGGCTAGTATTTATAAATACTATGTGGTATCTGGAAAAATGCATTTAAGGATTTAATCCCTCATCTCTCCAGGGCTTACACTTTGCTCAGAGCATTACTCCAAGTGGAAAATAGGAGACAATACAGCATGTCATCCTTCAGGTAACTACACATTTTATAGGGCAATGTTTACCTGTGAAAAGTATCCAGTCTTTCATTTTGTTGAGCAGGATTCTAATTCAGGATTGTCGGGGAGAAACATCTCCACTACAACAGAAGCTCCACCCTACAAGACAGAAATTTTGGATTTTAATGATGATCTGGAGACTACAATTTCTTTGTCTATAAATGAGACATTATATTGATGCATCCTAACTTACAAAGTCTTTGTGAAATTCACTGACATGATACCTAGGGTAAAGGTTTTGAAATAGTGCTCTCAATTCATAATATGATAACATTTTTAATTTCAGGGAAATAATCATGACTAAGAATTCATCTGGCCCTCAGCACATCAGGAGCTACAAAAGGCTTTGGATAATCAAGACAATCTTAACCAAAAGCGAAGTAGAGACTTCAAACTGCAAAGCTACAGTAACCACAACAGTGTGACACTTATATAGTAGTGGACATCAGACCACTGAAACAGAATAAAGAACCAAGGAATAAATCCTCACATTTATAGTAGTTGATTTCAGAAAGAGTCCTAAAAATATGTAATAGAAATGTAACAGTCTCTTTGATATATAGAGCTGGGGAAACTGGATATTAATCCAAGTTTATGAAAACAGTATAGAATTTTCTTAAAAATAAGAATGACATGTGACCCTCGTCATCTCAAAAGGATGAAGAAATAGATGTGAGCCTAAAAATTCGTAGGCTAAGAGTCCTGTGACAACAGTCTGCACATACACATTTGGGTTTGACGCCAGAAGTACAGGCAACACACACAAATATGAACAGATGAGAATAAAACAAACCTAAACGATTCTCTATAGTCAAGAAAATAATTAACAAAGAGACCACTTATAAAATAACAAAAATACTTAACCAACTGCAGATCTGAAAAAGGACTAATGTCCAAAATATATTCTATAAATATGATTAACTCAATGACAAAGAACATATAGTCTGATTTTTTTAAGGATATGGAAAAGAATCTGAAGAGACACATCTCAAAAGAGGACACTCAAATGGTCATGGAGTAGATGAAAAAAAATGTTCACCACTTGTCATCAGAGAAACCACAATGATACGACCACACACTTGTTAGGTTGGAGATGATCAAAAATAACAAGATAATGTCATAAAATATGACAAGTCAAAGCAAAATTAATGCTCCAACACACTGCTAGTGGGGATATAAAATCAGTGGTTCCAATATGGAATACAATATAGAGGTCATTCAAAAAAAGGGTTTTTTTGTTTTTTCGAGATAGGGTTTCTCTGTGTAGTTTTGGTGCCTGTTCTGGATCTCATGCTGTAGACCAGGCTGGCCCTAAACTCACAGAGATCTGCCTGGCTCTGCTTCCCGAGTGCTGGGATTAAAGGCATGCATCACTGCCACCCGGGCAAAAAAAAAAAAAAAATAAGTAGAATCCCAATATGATGTAGCAATACCAGTGCTAAGTAAAGGAAATAAAATCAGCATGTTCGAGAGATACCTGCATTCTAAGTCCACCACAGCACTCACTGTTCAGCAGCCCAGGAAAGGAGTCCACCTATGTGTATACCATCATGAGTCAAGGAGAAAATGCACTGTTTGAAAACACAATGAGATGCAATTCAACCTTTGAGAACAAGGAAATCCTATTTGTAACAATATGGATGAGACTTGAGGACAAGTTAAGGAAAATCAACCATGCACAGGACAAATACTGTATAATCTTATTGACAGTTGGAATCTAAAGTAGTTGAACTCAGGCAGAGAGAGTGGAGTGTAGTGGAGAGGGGAGTTATTGGTCGGTGAAACAAAATTTTAGTTGGGAAGAAGCATTTCAAGAGGTATCATTCAACATAGTGTATAGTTAATGTCAATGCACTGCATTCATTTTATACATTCATTCATTCATACTTTGAGTGTGTGTGTGTGTGTGTGTGTGTGTGTGTGTGTGTGTGTGCTCGTGTGTGCAGTACAGGCACACATATGCTACGGTTTACATGTGGAGGTCAGAGAAGAACTTTCCAGAATCAGTACTCTCCTTCCACTATGTGTATTCTGAGGACTGAACTCTCAAGTTTGGAGTAAGTACCTTTATCCACAGAGTCATTTTACCAACCTCAATGTGTTGTATTCTTAGAAATTGACAAGAGAATAGATTTTAAGTGGTCTCATCACAAAATGTAAGAAAAATGTGTGAGATGATGTATGGTAGAATAATATATATGGTGTATATACTTTAAAATAACTTATACAAGATAAATGTGCAGAAATTTCATCAATTTTATTTGTACAATTTTTATTTGAAATCCAGGGGTAAAGGGGATGCCTTGTAGTCATAATCTGTCTAGGTAAATTCTGCTACCAGTCCAAGAAAACCAGCCATTCCAACTTCTTTGTTAATAAGGCCAAAGAGTGGGACTTCCAGAACCTCATCACATTAACACAGAAGTATTTCTCTCCTTCAGCACATTGTGTGTGACTTGTGTGCTCAGACCCTACTTTGCTCATCACCAGGCCCCTGAATCCAGCACTCAACTCTCACCAAGTGACTGTGAATGAACTGAAATGAATGAGTTAGCTGGTACAAGCAGAGAACTATGTTGGGGATAGTTTGACAGATAAATGAGTCAGAGTTCACACAGAGAAACAGAAACACAAGGAAATATCTATACTCTAAAAGATTTATTGTAGGGCCTTATTTCTACTCACTCGTGTAAGCTGTTAAACACTGAACACAGGCTGCTGCTTATGTGCTTAGCGCTGAAGCCAGAAATCATCAGCACATACAGTTAGAAATAAAAGCTATTAAGAGGAGACCACGGGACCACATTGAACTGCAGGCATGAGAGGAGATCAACAAAGAAAAGCATGGAATTGCATCTGTGTCTTTTAACCTCCAGGATGCTACCTGCCAAAGACCAGGGTGTCCTGTAGGTAAAGCTTATGCCCATTGGGGCTAAACACACAACTGACCAAAGAGGATGAGGAACTGAAGGAGGAGACCACTGGGACCAAACAATGCCCCCCACAAGCCAGGTGAGCCAGCATGGATGTGTCAGTATATGTGAGCCCCAGCAGCACCTCCTGCCTCACACTCATCTCCCAATTCAAAAGAACATAGTAGCATTTCACTTGCTATCACAAACAAAATGTCCCTCATGGCTCATAGTAGAGAAGAGAATTCTGGGAAATAATCATTAAGATCCTGTTAGCTCCTTGGAACTTTGTATTCTCATTGGAATCCTGCAATGTGTAGACTTACTATTATAACATTTCTGAAATCTGTGTGTAGCCTTTCTGTAACTTAGAACACCCCCACCTCTTGGCCTGTGGTCCATGCCCTTTTCCTATATTTCCATGCCTACATAGCAGGTGCAGCTTTTACACATGGCCTCAGCTTGGCTCAAGTACTACTCAGAGAAGTCCTGAGGACAATTCTAAGCATCTTCAAAGAGCTTCTACCAGTTTCCCCATTGTCAACAGTGACTGAGATGACGGACAACAAGCATTCTTTCATACAATGCTTATAATGTAACTTAGACAGTCCATGAAGGAAAGTGGTAAGACCCCTAAGGGCCCACCCCTGTAAAATGGGAAGAGGTGGGGAAAACTGATGAGCCCCTAAAAAGCGAGGCTTACATCATCCACCTCAATAACTCCCATACTCAACAAACAGGTCATGAGGTACCTCCATGTGTCTAGGTGGCCCTGCTATGTCTATGATGCAGATCTCCGCTCATTTGCAGGCTGAGAAACATGACTGTTGGTGAAATTATTAAGGCCACTCCACGTAGTTAAAAGGAAGATTTATTTAGTGGGTAACTTACAAAAATGGGATAGGTAGGTCGCGGGGTCTGGGGAAGGTTTATCGCAGTCCAACGGTGTTCTCTGGAGCTCTGCTTGGTCAACCTCCACCGTCAAGCGTCCAGGAACAGAGAGAGCGCTCGCTGGCCATCCAGATCTCGGGTCTCCAGGTGCCTCCCTTGACCTCGCTTTGTAGACATGACAGTTGCCGAAGCCTCAATGGGGGTTGGAACTTCCAGATCAAAGCTGGAATGGCTACCCACTACACATGACACCATTACATTATTACATCATGCAGAGGACACTTGCTACTTACCTCAGGCCTTCTCCCCCTGGTGCCCTTCAAGAGCCAGCTGTCATTCCAGAACATCAGAGAGTCAATGTTGAGTGCATTTCACAACGCCTGCCTGCTTAAAAGCCCAACTGCTCAGACATCTATTTCTGGTAGTGATGCCTCTCTCAGGCATCCTCCTCAGGCATCTCCTCAGGCTAGAAGCTCACCCAGAAGTCACATTTCATTTCATCACAGATAATTTTTTTAAATGTGAGTCTGAGATTGAAGACAGAAAAGTCAGCTGTGATGTGGGAAGTGGAGTCCATGAAACTAAATTTGAGATTCATTAGCTTTTCTGAAAAACTTTTACGTATCTAGGTGGGTTATTGGTACAGATAATGATCCTACAAGAATGTGAATGCTGGTGCCTTTCAAATACTTAAGCTCTAAGAAAACTAACAAGCGGATGCCTATGTTTATGTCCCTTTTGATATTGATTATGTGTATAAACTATTTCATGTTAGCATTTGCAGGGTTTCCTTCAACCCACTGCAGGTCTGAGAAGCAGAGGAAGTTGAGCATTTTAGACCACTGCAGACTTGCATCCCAGTACAACACATTCTAGTACCTGGGAACCAGGAACTTCTTAACATAAACTTCACTTGTTTTAGGCACATTGTCTCTAATCCTGCCTATAGCAAGAACAACAACCAAAAAAAAAAAAAGGCTAATACATTTGTGTTGGAGACTTAATACTTCCCAGAGCTGGAGCATATAAGCAGAATCCTTCAGGCTTAACCCATTACCTTAAAAGAGTTTCCAAAATTTTCTGAAGGGCAAATAATGTATTTAGATGTTTGATTAAAGAGGCCAAGGACAAAAAGGAGGGGAAAAAAGGAAAATTTGCATTTTTAATATTAAAAAGATGGAAATTGTACAGAAGAGCACTGTGGTCATAAAGTAAATAAAATGTAGCCTTGTGCCAAAATGTACTTTCATGTCCTTCTCCAGGATAAAGCATTGTTTGTGTGCAGTAATGTATTTTTAGGAGGGCAAAAATCACCTTTTCCATCTCTCTTCCTATTTCAAATTAGTTTTTTTCCAAGGTCGTTAAAATGAAAGAATGGCAGTCGACTTTCTTATCAACAGCTTGTTCCAACAGATACAATACATGGGTAGGAGATCAAAAAGAGCATGAGAGGCATTTCTGCCAACATTGTAGAAATATTGAACATCTGCTATATCTGGGATCCTGGGAGTTGTAATTATAATTTTTTGAAATCTGTACACAAGAGTTATAAATATTAGAACTGTAGCCTGTGAAAGCCATGAAATATTTAACTTGTTTGGCAGGCTTAAGCAAAACTCATAAACTTAATTTAAGCAAGCCAAACACTATAGTTTTTTACCAATTTTATATCTTTCATGTCATTAGTTAGATAAATTAAAGCAAACTATAAAACAGACTAGAGATCGCCCACTGGAAGTCCTGTGGGCATGCTAAGAGGTGTATTTTGAGAATTTACACATTTTGCTCTTTGCCTGTTACCTTTGCAGTTGTCCATGAGTCAAAGGTTCCACTCTTTGATTTGGAGATAGGAGAGGGAACTGCTAATAGGAAATGGCTTTGCAGTAAATAGAACAGCCAGCATTAGGCACCTTCAGCAGGTTCCAAGAGCTAGAATAAGACCCAAAGGCCACCAGTGGTTTCTACAAGTGTCAGTTCATCTGTCACAACCCCATCTGCTGGTCTGAGTGAGGACCTTTCAGACTCAGAAGCAAAACTAGCCCTGGACTGCAGATAAAGGCAAATTCAGACACCAAGGAAGCAACGAGAATCCAGGTTTCCATATTTGGCCCAGTTAATCTCAGACACATGGTTTTTTCAGTTGGTGATGGTGATGTGTGTGTGTGTGTGTGTGTGTGTGTGTGTGTGTGTGTGTGTGGTGTGTGGTGTGTGTGTGTGTGTGTGTGTGTGTGTGTGTGTGTGTGTGTTTTCTAGACAGGGTTTCAGGGTTTCTCTGTGTAACAGCCCTGGCTATCCTGGAACTCACTTTGTAGACCAGGCTGGCCTCAAACTCACAGAGATCTGCCTATCTCTGCCTCATGAGTGCTGGGATTAAAGGTGTGCACCATCATGCCTGGCCGAGAGACCTGTTCTTAGAAAGGAAGCTAGGCTGGAACACATCCAACTGTGTGCACCTTACAAAAGTCCTTTCAGTTTACCACACAGCAGTCATACTCAAGCCAGCTGCTCTCATGAGTGAGTTGGCAGTATTACATGGCATTAGAATTTCTCCATTTAGGGACTGGAGATGTCTCAGTCAGTAAAATCCTTCTTGTACAAGCCTAAGGACTAAAGTTTGATCTTCCAGAACCCACATTAAAAAAAAAAATCATTCACAGTGGCATGCACCTATAATCTCAGACAAGAGGAACCCTAGGGCATACAGCCTAACAAAACCTGAGCAGTCCAGCTTCAATGAGAGAAGCTGTCTCAATAAACTGCATGGAGAAGAGCTGAAAATGGCTCAGTGATTAAAAGTGCATGCATACATCTCCTGTAGAGGACCAGAATGTGGTTCCAAGCACTCAGGCACATAAGAGCTACCTGTAATTCCAGCTTGACAGTGTCTGATGTCCTCTCCTGGACTCCACAGGCAACTGCACTCATGTGGACACACACACACACACACACACACACACACACACACACACTTAAAAATACAACATCTAAAATAAAAAGTGGAGAGAGATTTTTGAACACATCTAATGCCAACCTCTAGCTTTCACATGCACACATAAACACATCCACACACAGAAAAATGTCCATTTGTGTCTCCACCATGCATAGTCTCTCCAAAGTGAAACTAAGAATATTCCTGTTGGAGATTCCCATTGAAAACAAGTGCTGATAAAGGCATCATTTACTTTATAGCCCTTCGTTTAGAACAGAGCAACCTCTGCCGAAATGTAGACATCTGTTGTTGGTTGTTTTTACTCTTTTACTCTTTGCCTCTTTAATCTTTGGGGGCCCACTACCCAGCTCCCAAATAAATCACACACAGAGAGACTTATTATTACTTATGAATGCCCAGCCTTAGCTTAGCTTGTTTCTTGCCACCTTTTCTCTAGTTAATTAACTTAAATTATCCCATCTATCTTTTGCCTCTGGGCTTTCACCTTTCTTTATTTCTGTATATCTTTTCTTTCCTTCTTATTCCATATCTGGCTGTGTGGCTGGGTGGCTGGCCCTTTTTTCCTCACTCTTTGATCTTGCTCCTCCCAAATTTCTCCTCCTATGTATTCTCTCTACCTGCCAATCCCACTTATCCTTTCTCCTGCCTTGCTATTGACTGTTCAGCTCTTTGTTAGACCAATCAGGTGTTTTAAACAGGCAAAGTAACACAGCTTCACAGAGTTAAACAAATGCAACATAAAGGAATGCAACACATCTTTGCATCACTAAACAAAAAAAAGCTTAAACAAATGTAACACATCTTAAAATAATATTCTACAACAGACATCCATGTGTCCTTTTTTTTGCAAATTAAAATAACCACAAGTGAGGTATAGGGTATGCTCACAAGCACATAGTTGCCAGTCCCAAGCCTGAGGTCTTCTGAAGCTTGGACTCCAGTCACAAGGGAGGCAGCTGATTCTCAGAGCTCAGAACATCTACTCTGATGGAAAACTGAAGGAAGAACGAGCTAAGGTCTTCCGGTGTGTGAGGGACACTTCCCTTCCCCACTTCTCTGTCCTAAGGATCTGAAGACTCAGTATCTCTATTAAAACTTCCTACTCCTGTTCCCCAGCTTGTCTACCTCTCTTAACCCCTACAAAGGACTGAAACTGGCTGTCAGTTCTGGGGGTTGCCACAGTCATAGCAGCCTTTGTTAATAAGTTAAGAATCTACAGGAATCCCCTCTTTGCTGTCTCTACACACTGTACATGAGAGCCATCAAAAGGAGCAGCTGCAAACCCCTAGCTGTGAATTCATAAAAGAGCAAATGAATAGGACAGTTCAAAGGAGATATTTCACTGAAATACCCTGCTGGTCCCGTTTTATTCTGCATTTAAGGAAATAATACCCATGCCCAAACAGCCTCTTCCTCCCTTAAGTAGAGGGCTGATATCACACAGAATGTCTACACAGGGGAACCAATTGAAGGCAGAACTAAACGTTACAGTTCAGCCCAATCAGCCCATGTCATATGTCTGGGGCAAGTCCAGTGAGGCTTAGAATGTGATTTGAAAGAGCCAGTGGGAGTTGTCAGAGGCCCACACAGGCAGGGACTGCTAGCTGGGGTTCCCTCGGGTGGGAAACGAGTCTGAAGGGGTTTTATGAGTGAGCATCTTGTGTGCTAGGTTCTGAGTGAGGTATTTTTGTGTGTGTGTGTTTCTTGATTCACCTTTTCAACAAACTTCAGAGGTGGACTATTTTTATATTCATACTCCATTTCTAAACAGAAATTGAGTCATTTCTCTAAAATTAAAAATCTGGTAAGTGGAAGATGTAAATGCCCATGGATATAAAACACATTAAATAGATTGCTGCTACTGAAGCTACATTGAGGAGTGTGGGCTTCTGGGTGCACTTTAATCCAGCACTCTATGCTGGGAAGGGGCCAGCCTGGTGTTTCCCATATTCCTGGGCTGATAAACCAGATAGAGAAACAACCCAGCTGCTCGTTTTAGGGCTAGCTCAGTGAAGAGGCAGGGTGAGCCTGAGTCCCTTGCCCATTCTTCCAAATAGGGTCAGCAGGGGTCAGGGCTTGGTCCCTGCTCTAGTGACTGAATCGGGAAAAGTGGGAGAAGTGAGGCAGACGAAATGAGGGACCTCATCTCCTCTCTCATCACATGAAGAGTAAAATAAAAAAAAGGACCAGACTCCAAGCTAAAGGACTTTCACAACATGGAAACAAAATGACACAAATGCCACAATGTGACATTATTTTTCTTTTTACAGCAAAATAGCAAGCTGTAAAGTCCAGCAGCTTTAAAGGAGTGTTCATCCCAATTCCCACTCATGGCTGATAACTCCATTTCCTCTACGTAGTCCTGAGGGTTGCTACCTTCAGGAGGTCATCGCCTCTGAGGAGACTAGACTGGCAAGTTTAGGGTCTCCAGGGTCAGAGCCACTTACAAGTTCCACCAGAAAACATAGCAGGAACAGGTAGGGACCCCTATACCACAAATATCTAGCCTCCTTCTTACCTACCTACACACAGGCAGTATAGCTGTGGGGACTTTTCCAGAACATTTGAGTGGCAAATTGTTACCCTTCCAGGAGTTTATAGTGATAAGAAGGAACTGTGCTGGAACTCCTGATCAAGCCAGTCTGGTGGGTACTACATTTTCCTCCAAGACTGTGGGGCTTGTTTACACGTGCTTTATTCAAAGCTACAGTAATCTGTTCACAAGAGACAGAAATCCTGGTAAATCAATCCTTAAAGCCTGTTGACATTTGTCCACTTGGCAGATCATAAAAGCCCCTTGAAAAGCACAGGAGTAAATGTGTAAACTGTTTCCCAAATTATGTGGTGTAAACGCCAAGAGGAGTCATTCCCAGGATAAGATCACTGAATCGTGACTGCCTTCCGAGTAGAACTTCATTTTGGTCTTGGGTTATATGTGAGGTATTTGCCAAGATCAACTAAAATAAAGACAAAGACATATGAATTCAGCTCAAAAGATGCCTTTTAAGTTCTCGATCTTCAAAAAGGCTGGAGATTATGAGATATAGTTTTGCATAAACAATCCTTGCTAACAAGAGTTTTCCCCAAATATCAGTTAAAATTTAACTATTCCCTGTAAACGTTATACAAGTGCCAGAAATGGTCTCCGAGTGTTAAAAGGAGGAGGAAAACTACACAGTGAAATGGTGAATGGCAATCAGACTATAAGAGGCTGAGAGTTGAAGGTTACTGGCCCCACTTGCCCAACAGAAGACTTGAAGTGGGGTATAATAGAATAATCATGTGTGAAGCAATTATAAGCACTCAACACTGTGCAGATAAATCTCTACCTGAAGCTATTCAGCCTGAATGAGGTTTTTCTCAGTCTCTCAAAAATCCGGGACAATGTTTAAAACTCTCTATCCCATGATAGTTTCATAGATCCAGTTTTAAGTTGTCCAGCAACTGTTTGGATCCATACATTAATTTCCTTGCATGTCTGCTTTGCAATTTGTAGTATCTACTCAGCAGAGATGACAATTACAGCTCAAAGAGGAAATGGAGGCTCCAGTGATGTCTCCACATAATGCTGTCTGCACTCCAAGTCACATGGTGAGCACCAATTACGTGTCTGCTCTGCTGTATATCAAGTCCGTAGCTAAGACACAACCCTGTCCTAGAAAAGATGACTGCCTACAGCAAAATCTAAGAGAGTTAACCACAGGTATCACAGATCATGATCAGGGTCCCAGAAGCTAACCCTAAAGCTTCAACTTCATCAGGAACCATTCTGGAGGACTAACAACTGAGCAGAGCAGTCAGTGAGAAAGGAGACAAACAGAGTACTGGAGTTGAGTACCTACCTGCACAGAACAGTGGAAAGTAGTGTGTGTTTACCCACGTCCTGTGAGTATATCCCGTGTATAAGAGGTGCATATAGTGTGGTCTAAAGAAAAGATGTTCTGAATTAGTGTGTTCCCCTTTCATCTCTGCTTGAATAAGATTTACTCACATATTCAGAGATCTAATCACTAAACTATAAAGATTAAAAAACAGCCATTCTTGACACTGTGGAGCTTACAATCTAGTGCAGGAAATACTTAGTTTCATTATTGTTTGTTTGTTTGCTTGCTTGCTTGCTTGCTTGCTTAATTTACATGTTATCAGAAACAACATTATGAAATAACAACAAGGAAATGCTGGTTATTCAGGTTAAAGGTTTAAAGGTTTATTTTGTTTTCCTAACTGGGTTGAATCATCTTTTTGGTAGAGAAACTCAAAATAGAGGTTTTCTGCCTTGGTATGTTTAATCTCCTGTTTAGCAGAGATAGCAATTATGGTCCTGGGGCGTTAACTGAAAATCAAAATGCATTTTGATCAGTGGGTAGCTCAATGGCTAGTCCTTATATTGATCTTTGAGAGCATCTGCAGAGAAGGACAGATAAAGACTTGAGCATGAGAGATCCAAAGAGAAAAATCTGGAGTAAAAACAAACTATCTCTGAGAGTTAAATGATAGAAATAAGGAAGAAATAGAGGACCAAAATAAGAAAGGAAATTTGATAAATAAAAATCATTTCTGGACAAAGAGATGGCTCGGTAAGTGAAGGCACTCCCGGAGACCTAAGTTCAAACTCCAGCAACCCACGCAGTGGATGAGAACTGCCTCCTGCAGGCTGTCCTCTGACCTCCACACGTGAACTACAGCAGTGGCTCTCCGCCTTCCTAATGCTGTGGCCCTTTAATCCACTTCCTCATGTTTTGCCGATTCCAACCATAACATTATTTTATTGCTCTTTCATAACTGTAATTTTGCTACTATCATGAACTGTAATGTAAATATCTGATTGCAGGATATCCTGTATGCAACCTCCAAGAGGTAGCAACCCCCAGATTGGGAACCACAGTACTATAGCTTTCTTGTGTCCATACATAAACATACACACTAGCACACACATAAAGAAAGAAAGAAAAGTAAAAATAACTGAACCACTAACAAAGAAAAAAAGTGACCTGTATTCTACTTCAGGCCCCACTGCACTAAGTCGGATAATGTCTTCCTTGGACACAGTGGAGGGCTCTTGCCCTTGGCCCCATTGCCACTGGACGGTGTGATTCTGTTTTAGATATTTAAAGGTATCCTTGGTTTCTCTTCACCAGATGCCACAAGCATTAGTTAGACAGACAAACTGTCTCCAAATATTGCCTTATGTCCCACGGCAAAACCAGGGTGGCAGGAATGTTGAAAGCCACTAATTCAGAATACCAGGAATAAGAAATCAGAACCCAGTCAAAAGAATGTACTGAGACAATGAAAGAGATCTTTATTAGAAGAAAATTATTGTAATTCCTCCATTGTGGATAAGTGCACGCCAACATTTTTCACTTGAGTAATCTTTAGAGTCTGCTATACATAAGAACTCACACACATGGGCACAAGCGCACACACACATACACACACACACACACACACACAAAGTAAATCTTTTCCTTGTCTTCTTTATATTCTGTGAATACTTGAAAAAAAATGTGTGCTCTGTAATATAAGAATTAAATGGATTTCCAAATCAGCTTCCTGGGGTTTCAGAATAATTTCATGTTACCACATCAGTGCTGGAAAAAAATATATATCTCATCAAAACCATTCCAGAAGCACCTCATTTTGATAGGAAAGTACTTTGTGATGATTACCTAATAGACAGCATTTGTTGAAACGCTTTTAATAGACCTTTTTTATCACATGCAAAAGAATTTCAATGCTAGTTCAGTCTCCTGTTTCATTCTGTCATGAATCAATTTGTAGAGACATTTAGAAGTCAATAATCCACTGCAGCTTTGATGACAGGTGATTAATTTCTACATTTTAGAGACATAATAAGATTTAGCAATAAAAAGGCCTTGAAGTAACCTACCAAAGAGCTTTAATCTCAGCCTTGGGACTGTTGCTAAATATGAATGCTTGTACACAAATGTGAGTGATTTAAGTTAGTAGGTTTTATTGCAGACTCCTTGTGTTTTCATATTAATCTTGCTTTACAATCAGGCTATCTATACAATCAATTTATGTTGGATTTTTTTTCCAACACAATGCTTTAAGGCAGGAAGAGGCTTACACATTATTTACACACAAAGGGTTTTTTCTACAAAGGAAGTCATTTTACATGTGTATTGCAGAGAGGATGACTGATTTTATTGGTGTAGCAGGGAAGGAGAAAAAAGACATGAAGTGGCCTTCCAAAGATGCAGGCAGAGGCGGGTTCAGAGGGGATGGTACTGAAAGAGAACAATAGCTAATGTTTCCTTCCCAAGGAAGGAAATAACTGTCTGTTTTCTTCTTTGTGAAGTCCTCCTTACCTCCGTCTTCTTTCTGCAGTTATTAGAAACATGCTGGGGAGACGGCTCGGTCAGTCAAGTGCCTGGCACGCAAGCCTGAGGACCAGAGCTCCATCTCCAGCACTCACATGAAAATAAAAATTTAGGCATTGTGACCTCTGCTTGCAATCTCAAGGCTAGGCAGGGTAGGCAGGAAGACTTCAGGAGCCTGCCGGCCAGCCACCCTAGCCTGTCAGGGCCTGACCAGTGAAAGAACCTCTGTCAAAAGAGAAAGAAGGAAGGAAAGGAAAGAGAGAGAGAGAGAGAGAGAGAGAGAGAGAGAGAGAGAGAGAGAGACGGTGACCAGCACGTTAGGAATGACACTTGGATTCTTCTTCTCTGGACATCAGACAGGCACAAAAACCCAGGTATACATGCATACACATGTGAACACACACACACACACACACACAAATAAATAAAATTACCAGATGCCTCATAACAATTCCTAATCTTGAACAATTTCTACTAATTTAAGACCTCAAAAAAAAAAAAAGCAAAGTTGTCTTACCTAGTTGTGAAACCATGAGCCACAGTAATGAATAGTATGACAAGATATACCCATTCTTGCAATAGTCTCTTGAATGTTATAGTGGTAACCAACCACTTTCTGTTTTTGAATTAAGGCCCCATCCACAGGAGGACAGGCATACCTGATATTGTAAATTTGGTCTAGAATCTATGGGACACTCCTAAGCTCCAGCACTGAATCTACTACTATTATTTTGCAAAATAAGCATAGATCTTTTGAATTTGTATTTCTCTACCCATAGATCAGTGTAGCTGTCAGACCTCACCAGAGATGTTTCTGTGTGCAGTGGACAACGGTTAGTACAGAAACTCACATCTGGTCAATGTACGTCAAATAAGTGCCTGTGAAATGCTCAGCCGTAAGCAGGACATCCACATCACACCCTCTACCCTGAAAACTCAAGGACCATTGTGGCAGAAGGAGGCTGAAATATTTTCAGAGCAAAAGTAGGGAGGACAAAGGTAAAATAATGTCTTCTGGATTTGACAAGGGCACTGTCTTCACAAACTCACAGCATCTGTGGTTGCCTGTAGATCAAATCAGTTAGCATTCCAGGACATATGTATGAGGGGAAGAGAGAGAGAGAGAGAGAGAGAGAGAGAGAGAGAGAGAGAGAGAGGGAGAGAGAGAGGGAGGGAGAGCGGTAAGGAGGGAGAAAGGGGAGACACACAGACAGAGAAAGAGGGACAGAGGGAGACAGAGAGACAGAGACACAGGGAGACTGAGAGGGAGGCAGAGGGAGACAGAGAAGTCAATATGATCTGAAAAAGAAAGGCTTTTTAATTTAAAACTGCTACTGATTAATGATAAAGAGCCAAATGTGAAAGTATATATAAAACTAAATATGTGAATACAGATAAGTTGGATCTCTCTCATCCTAACAGGACATGGTGGGTTCTCAGCAAACACTGAGAAGCTCTGAGGAGGATGCTCCCGTCTCTGAATCGTGCAGCTGCTTGTTAAATCTTGGTAGCTGGAGGTTTCTCTTTCATCTGACATGTTTTTCTGTAAGGGAGGATCATTCCTGCAAGTCTTTATGGAAGGAGCTTCTAAAAGAAAATGATGAGAAGGGACGGCTACTTGACACATGTACAAAATAAATAAATAAATAAATAAAAGAGAGAAAGAAAGAAGGAAAGAAAGCCAGCGTGCATCTGGGGTTGATCCAAGAACAGGACACACACAAAAATAGAAATTTACCCAGAAGACCACCCAATAGGCCCCAAACCCAGAGCCCCTCCCTCGCACCACGTGCTCTGACCCTCCCACCACTGGGATGGAGATTTTCTTTCCTCCTTATTTCCCTTGCTTGAGAGATTAGGCATAAGTTATTGTCTTTCATCCTGTACTCTTTTTTATCCTAATTTGGCACATTTCCCGTGAAAGTGTTCCTTAAAACAGTTTGTTTTCCATTTCTGACTTAGGGCACTTAACCCTCCTAAGGGGGTGGACTAGTCAGTCACAAGTGGGTTTCTGCCTCCAGTCTGACCCAGCAGTCTCCCATAGGTGCTAGACATTGCCTTCAGACTATCTCTCTCACAAGACCCCTTCCTTCCTGCCTTGGCTTTTTTGTTTATTTACCCACTGAAAGGGCAATTCACACACACACACACACACACACACACACACACACACACACACTCCGCTCTGTGGTAAGGGCTGAGCATTTAAACCTAAGAACACAGTGCCTTCATTTAAATGACTTAGGGTCTACCAGACAGACAGTCACAAAAATGATTACAGAGGTCTGTGAGTGGGTACTCATGCAGGACAGTGAGTACATAGCTCAAGATTTTATTGAGACCTCCTGAGAAGACTGCAGGGCTGAAATTTGCAGGATCTAACCAGAACTGCAGGAAGTGCATCCAGACAACAATGGCATAAGCAGTCAGTTTTAGATGCACGGATCACCATTCTCTCTCTGTCTCTGTTTCTCTGTGTGTATGTGTGTCTGACTGTCTGTCTCTCGCCTCCTTCCTCCCCCTTTCTCTTCCCTCCTTTCTCCTCTCTGAATCTCCTCTCTCCCCTGTCTCCCCCTCTCTTTCTTCTCTCTTCCTCTTCTCTCTCTCCCCATTCCATTTTATTCCTTCCTACCTCCTGCAAATTCCTTAGAAGGTCTCTATTTGCTGCTCCCCACTTAGCTTCAGCCTTCCTGCTTCAGCGACAACGTTTCTCCATGACAGAATGCGTCCAGCCTTATCTTCTGAGGTGACCTTGCATTTAAACCATGGAGTCTGCCTCTTGCCCTCCTGGCCTTTGTCATCTGTCAATAAGACATGATACTACGAATAATATGGTTTGTTAGTATGGGTTAAAGCACTCTAAAAACTCATTGAGTAAACAGGAATAAGACTAGTAATGTAGCCACTTAAAACCCTTATCCTGGTCACGCATTCCTTGATCCTCAGTGGAAGTGTCAAATTGCAAAGAGTACCTTTCAAATTCGGGATGTACTCTATTTAACCTGGCACATACAGAAGTAAGATAAAGCTTTCATCATCAAATAGACATTTAAGAAATTAATAGTAACAATTAACAATAACAATAGATATTATAGAACGTCTATATTATACTACTGTATTACATATAGAACTATTATAACAATATGCTACATTGAAAGTTCTGTTAATGTAGTCTTGCATTCTCAAAAATAAAGACAAACAGTATACACTGTGTGCATGAAAAGGAAAACCACAAACCCAGCTGAACTGAGACAGCTGCAATTCTAAGGCTTCATAAAATCATTTTTTATTCTTCCAGCCTCCATGGAACTGATGTAAATTGAATGAAAGAAACTAATGCTGATAGAATACTCACAGTGAGATCTCGACAGCAGACCTCGAGTTACCTACTAGTCTCAGTCAGATCATACAACAGGTCTCCAGGACGTCTTTAACGCTGCTTTTACAGGTGACAAAACTATAATTAGAAAAAAAAAGAGAGAGAACAGAATAGCAAGATTAGACATATATCCAGTGAAAGAAGCCATACTTTGAATGTGGATGCAGTTGAGCCCCAGGCTATCTCTTTCTGGGGCTTCTTTACATATGCTAAAGTTTCAGACTTGGGCTTCCTTGCCTCTTCACCAAGCTAGGGCTGTCACAAATGGGAGACAGACAGAGACAGTAAAGAGATGCAGTGAATATGACTGAGATATGTATGAAAACGTCATAATAAACCCAGCACTATGCATAATTAAAATATACTAATAAAAACATTCTACAAATTAAAAGATAAAGATATGTCAAGAGTATAAAAAGGCATCCACAATTTTCTTCCTTGTGAGCTAACTTTAGCCAAACAATACCAATATCCATTTGAATCTCTTATATAAATAAGAGTCCCTGCATTCTCTCTGCACCTCTGAATACTAAGGTCCCACACTAGGTTACGGAATACAGGGTATTGGGTATAGGGGGGTAGTAAACTTATCATATGTGTTTGCATTTTCTAGAAGTTATTTACTTAGAGACATATTCTCCAGTGCCCAACCTGCAAATACCAGAAAACATCCATTTGGGGAGTTGCAGTAATTAAGAGGGCATTGTCAAGCTCAAGCATCTTCCTCCTAATGTTCCCTTCAAGTACCACATGAGCTTGGAATCAGAGAGCCACCTGATAGGCTGGAAAGAGCACACCCACCCTCCCCAGAGCTGGGCTCACTGCTGGCTCTGCCACTTCCAGATTGCACAGTACTGGAAAGAATTTCTACTTCTGTGAGCCTGCATTTTTCTTAGCTGTGAAATAAAGATAAGAACTAGAGGCTGCTGTGAAGATCAAAGAAAATTATTTATACAAAGTACCTGTAAAATAGTAGGCGTTTAATAAATGTTATTTTCCATCCCCATTGATGAAATATTCTCGATAGAAAAATTCTGACACTGGCACACGTAAAATAAAACACAGACATGAATTAAGAGTCACACAAAGTCTGGCAAATATAATTTTGGGTATTGTTATGGTAGATAAAAGGATCAAAGTACATATCAATTGAATTATAAATTATCAAGATTTGTAAATATAAAAACTCTTGAGTTGACAGATATTGGAATAAAATGCTATTCCAACTACTTGTCTTTGTTCTTCAATTACTTATTTTCACAGATTTATCATATAGATGCAACACAGCGAAGACACAAGGAAGACTGTTTAAAACCCTATCTAGTCCTCATATCTACTCTTCAGTAATTTTTCCTGATTTTTTTCTTCATCTTAGGAACCAAAACATATATCAAAGATGGAAACACCCTGAAGACGAAAGGATAATTGTTTGCTGTGCTACCTCCAAAGAGCTACGGCGGCACAGTAGCATCTGTAATAAAGCGACAGATGCCTGTTTTTGCACCAATGTCAAATCATCATAAAACACTGGGGAGAAGGGAGGACTCAAATCTTGCAGTCCTCGAAATCTGAGATGAAGCCTATTACCAACCAACCCAGTGCAAGATGGGTCACTTTTACAAGGGGACAAACACACTGGAAGGGAGTGAATCAAAGCAAAGGATTAGATAATTGGGAAGGTGACAACATGTCAGATCGCGGGTGGCAGGGTGAGGTATGGAACAGGAGTTGCCTGCCCAGTGACACACAAGAAGAGTTATGACATTCATGCATTTTCATTTCTACAGGTGGGAACCTCAAATCACTCTGTGGGCTAGCTCCTGAGTACCTCTAATCCAAGCCTGCCAGAGATCTGTTGACATACTCCTGTATCGTCAGAGCTACACCCCACATATTTTCAACCATATTTCCTTGGTTCTTCTAACAAGACACATTTTAAGTCTAAAGAACCTGTAAATTCAAACCTTATTTTCTAGGGTTAAGATATATGTCCTTGCAGGTTCTGTGATACTGCACATCTATAGTCTGGAGGAAAATTATTTGACCACCTACCCTGTCCCAAGATTGGGCAAAAATATTCTCCTTTGACTTCTCACTCAATTCTAACAGTCATGCTCTGTTGCATGTGGTATCAACTTTTCAGTTGGTGAAAAATTAAGAGAGATACTAAATGGCTTGTACAGGGAAGTCTGGTTTTCTTTTTTGATAATGATTTTCCTCCTTAATGTAGTAAGTTACTGCAGCTGCAACATTGAAGGACGTCGGGACCAAAATGGAGCTACCTTCCTCAGGGGTAAAGCATGCTACAGGAGGTGCTTTCTCTCCCTTCTAGACCTGAGTAAAGATCTCATCCAAGAGATTCTAAGCCATATCTGTCAGCTTTGGACAGTCTTTCCCTCTTTTAACTCTAGACAATAGTTCTGTCCTTTTTTTTTTTTTTTTTTTTTTGGTTTTTGGTTTTTGGTTTTTGGTTTTTGGAGACAGGGTTTCTCTGTGTAGCTTTGTGCCTTTCCTGGGACTCACTTGGTAGCCCAGGCTGGCCTCGAACTCACAGAGATCTGCCTGGCTCTGCCTCCTGAGTGCTGGGATTAAAGGCGTGCGCCACCACCGCCTGGCTTAGTTCTGTCCTTTTGTTTTTGTTTTTTTTTTTTTTTTTTTTTTTGGTTTTTCGAGACAGGGTTTCTCTGTGTAGCTTTGCGCCTGTCCTGGAACTCACTTGGTAGCCCAGGCTGGCCTCGAACTCACAGAAATCCGCCTGGCTCTGCCTCCCGAGTGCTGGGATTAAAGGCGTGCGCCACCACCGCCCGGCCAGTTCTGTCCTTTTAAAGGACACTAGAACACTTAATTATCTTCCAATTTCATTTTGCTACATTTTACCATTTTCAAGTTTTCCTTTCCTTAGTCTTCAGCAATTGAAATAATAACACATGACTAAAAGGCTTAAGAGTAAACCATCACCTCCAGTAAAAGATAACAAACCTCCAATGCAGAATCTGACCTCATCTAAGAGAATTCTGTTTTAATTTTCAATTATTTTCTTTACCTTACAGACAATACTTTGTAGGGTGAGACACCTACAACCACTGTGCTTTATAACCACTATGTTGTTAATTTAAAGTTTCCTACGAAGTATTAGTAAACCTGGACCCAAATATAGTTTAGAAAAGCTACAGAGAAAGGATTACATTCTTGTCCCAAGGACTTTTCAACCTTAAAGGCTTTAGTCATTGTTCTTGAATTCATAGGACCCTAAAAGTAACCAAATATCTCAAAACATCTGCACTATGACCCAAGAAAGCATCAAAAAAGAAAACAAGGAGCCCTTCAGTGTGATCCTGCTGTGCTTTATATCTTAAAGACAACGTGGTTCAAATTTCTGGTGCGATTTAATGTCAGTCATCATGTAGAAGGAAAAACCAGTGCTGAAGTGAGAAAGATAACCCAATCCCCTCCCATCCTGCTCAACTAAGACACAGCTCTGTATCACTATTTTGGTAGAACTTTGACCAAAAACCTTGATGAAGAACCTAAAGCAGGCAAAGGATCTAATTCTACTGCTTTTCAAAGGCAGAGTCCATGGTTTCTTGGCCCCACGTGCTTGGGCAGATCATCATGGTGAGGGGAGGAGCTTCTTCACCTCACATTCACAGTGGACAGAAAGCTGAGAGTGATGTAGATGTAACCAACCATCTTATTAAATAAGAAACACAGAACCAGTGCAAAGAAGAAAGCCAAGAGGTCAGAGCTAAGAGCTAAAACCTTACCCTTCCTCCTGCGGTGGTCCTACCTCTCCGAAAGAGAGCTACTTCCTGTGTTAAAGTCTTTATATAGACTTTCTGTTCTGCCTTCTCATTGGTTGTAAACTCAACCACATGATCACCTCGTCACTGCCTGTCTGTATAGACCTCCAGGTCTTCTATGGTTGGTATTGAGATTAAAGGTGTGTGTCTCCAATGCTGGCTGTGTCCCCGAACACACAGAGACTTACCTAGCTCTGCCTACCAAATGCTGGGATTACAAGCGTATGCCACCACCGCCCCGGCTTTCCTATGGCTTGCTAATAGCTCTGACCCCGGGCAACTTTATTTATTAACATACAGATAACATTTTAATACAAATAAAATATCACCATAAGACTGTGGACCAGATATAATCCCCAAAGATACATTTTTATCTCTTTCCTCCACTAGGTCTCACTTCTTAAAGTTTCTAGAGCGTCCTAAAATAGCACTACCAGTTAGCACTGGAGCCAGCAAAAGACATGTCATATTTTTTTGCCTCACCTGAAAAAAAAAAGGGAGACTCTTCATCTAAGATATTGGAGAGCTCATCCCATGACTCTCCAATATCTTAGGGCAAACCCTATCAAACAAATCCTTCTTTAATTTAGAACAAATTTATCCCATATGAAGTACCTCTCAACTCATTTCATTCCGAAAACCAAGTGGAAGGTGCCTGGAGTTGCGACAGTTTCTCTTTAGTCTAGAGAATGAATTTGCTGACATTTCTGTTAGAAAGCTATGTTTTGCTAGAATACATTTCAAGACTTTATTTAGCAACCCTAGAGTGTAACTAGACTATGATGATCCAACTCAAGGAGGAAAAAAAATGTACTGTAATAGCAATGTGATAAGAGAATGATTTGCTCCATTCTTACATCAGGTACTGATGTCACCAGATATACTCATGGGACCCTGTGAAGCAGGCCAGGTATGATCACAGAGAGTTATAAGGAAGTGACCCTTCTCTACAGTTTTCCCCAGAGACTGGAAAAACACCTTACATGGGATAGGCTGTTGGCAATTATTGGAAAATGACTAAATAAGTGAGCAAGTGAATAAGTCTGTTTCAACTTCTTCATTTCACATTTAAGATGCTTAGAAGCTGAAGGACTCAACTTAGGAACGCAAGCACTAAAACTCAGAATCTCTATATCCTCCCCTGAGTCCCAGTGCCACTCCACTCACATGGTTTGCTCATTTCTTCAGCTTTTAACATGTAGAAAATTTAAAAACCTGCATTGACTTGCCTCAAAAGCCTACAGACACAGCTTTCTATATGGGCCTAATTATAGAAATCACCCAGCATGTTTATTAAAACCGAAAGTGCCAAGGCTTCTACCTGAAGATCCAAGTTCTGCATCTGCCCCAGGGCAAGTACAATCGCCACAGTACAGAGGTACAATGTCCCTTGCCTGTCACAAGTTCAGCCCACTCAAAGCAGAGAGAGAAGAGGGTGAGAAGACTCCTGTCTGCTCAGCTGGATACAGGAATACAGGAGGCTTTGTTTATTGAGTGTGTGTCAAAGGACACTGAAGAGGGGAGTCAGGAAGGTGATTTTGAGGGCAGAAAACACCTGGGAGGGAGAGCACTTGCCTTTGATTTATTAATTAGATGTGGAGAAAGTCAGCTACCCAAGAGGTCCTGCAGCTGCAGAAGCTTCCCTCCACTTTCAATGAGAAGGGAACAGATGACCCAAAGGCATGCTAATACAGGGCTTTTCTTCCCCTAGAAAGTCTATCCTAGTACCGCAATCAGTAAGTACTCAGCCACTTCTGAGAGCTCTGTGTCCTGTACACAGGCTTGTCCTACCCACAGAGGATCAGGAAAGGTCGAAAGCGAAATATCTGCTTGCTGAGTGAATGAATGGAGAATTTCCTATTTGACCATGAGCACTGCTATAAGAGAATTCTTTTGATAATGATATTTAATAAAATTTTGATTACTTTTTACCAAGAATCTATATTATCTGCAAAAAAAATCAGACTAAATTGCTATTTAATCTGGTCACTGAAGGGGAAAGGATCCCAGTAATAAAGAAACAGTAAATAAAAGTGAGTTCAAAAGCCGGGCGGTGGTGGCGCACGCCTTTAATCCCAGCACTCGGGAGGCAGAGCCAGGCGGATCTCTGTGAGTTCGAGGCCAGCCTGGTCTCCAAAGCGAGTTCCAGGAAAGGCGCAAAGCTACACAGAGAAACCCTGTCTCGAAAAACCAAAAAAAAAAAAAAAAAAAAAAAAGTGAGTTCAAATCATCTAGTTATTTAACATTTCTAAAACACCACTGATCCTCTCTTCGTTAGGACTGTGTTAGCTTAGTGAGTATATTAAGAGTTTCAACCCGATTGTGTTGCCAAAGTATTTAGAGGAGCTGCAGTAGTAGTACTCCCAATGTGCTTCCTTTTCAACCTCATGCACACTTCAGCAAATCCCCCAACAAGAGTTTTTAACGACGCTAGCCTGCCATGACTGGAAAGTAAATACAGAGCTGCATATAATTTAGGAAGACGTCAGTCTAAAATAAATGTAAAGTCCTGACCCTTAAAAAGATAATGTCATCAGGAAATTTACTTACCCCAAGAGCTCATTTTCTGACAATGCCGGACAACTGAGATTGAGCTATTTATAGCGGTGGTTTACCTGGAGATATACACAGGATAAAGTTCAGCTCATTTCATGTGAGAACAAGTGTTTCTATGAGGAAGGAAAAGAAAAAGAAAGGACTAAAGTCATGTGTCTAAAATCTCACACTTTTTAGAACTTAGGTATGCTCTGTAAGTCATATCCATTGGGAGTCTGATAAACATTTAGAGGAAAAGATCAAACTCACTGTTAAGTAACAGTTGTGGTATTTGGCATTTTTGCTCAATGAAAAAGGCATCAAATATATCCTTTGAGTACAACAGATTTGAAAAGGGGAAAATTAAGATAGCTAAATGTTAAGTCCAATGTTCAGAAAGTTCAGAGAAAATACAGAGATGATCACAAAGGCTGAGATCCTCAAGAGGAGAATAGAGTAAGCATGGAGAAACCTAAAAAGCAGAATTTATTTCACTGTCCAACACTAAGTTATCCTAAGAACAAAGAAAATAAATTTAAATCAATGAAAAAGTATTTTTAATTCTAAATTTAAATGAGGGTCTTTGAGCAGTGATTCCAATTTCCATTTTTCAAAGGTGAGCGTGACCTGCTTATAAAGGTGTGTGGTACTTATCTATAGTACCATCTGTGTCAAAAAGGAGTGTGTCAGCTCTGAAACTGGTACCCAGACACTTGAGCACACATACACAGAGTACTGTGGGACCCTGAAATCCTGGACTGAGAAGGGGTTCAGTGTTCTCCTGATTTAAAATTTCTATTGCACAAGAAATTGAATCCCAGATATTTGTCCTGGCTCACACAGTGACTGTGGTAACTAGACAGGATTAGAATTCGATACAGTATATCTCAATCTGCTATCCACATCCTGTCCCACAAATGGGTGCTCATTAGCACTTAAATTAAATAGGACTTGATGACACTTTGAAATTAAAGTACATCTTCCATTAACAAAAAAAAAAACTACAGATTATTTTATCCAATCCTCCAAGCAATGATTTCCTCTGCACAGATGAGGAAACAAAAAATTATTTAAAGAGTTACTTGCGCCGGACGGTGGTAGCACACGCCTTTAATCCCAGCACTCAGGAAGCAGAGCCAGGCAGATCTTTGTGAGTTCGAGGCCAGCCTGGTCTACAGAGCAAGATCCAGGAAAAGCGCAAAGCTACACAGAGAAACCCTGTCTCGAAAAACCAAAAAAATAAAAAATAAAAAAAAAGAGTTACTTGCTCAAAAGTCACACAGTAAACATTAAATTGGACTCAAATTTTGGAACACTGTGTTCTTTTCACTAATCTACCAATTATAATAGAAATAAATTGCATATATACACAAAAAAAATTAATGTTGTTTTTAGGAACAATGCTAAATTTCAGAGGTCCATTGCAAGATGATGAAAAACACACAAAATATATAAGGTTTTGCATCATATTTAAATTAGAATTTTTAAAACTGCTTACCTGATATATTTGCCTTGACATCATAGATTACTTTTAATACTGTCCTTGCCCTGAAATATTTGACCTATATTCATGGAAAATGAAACAAGGCTATAAGGATTGATTTTTAGATCTCTTTATTCAAAGTAAAAGATGAGCCAAAATCAAATGTCTGTGTGTCTAACATTTATGCTTGCGATGACAGTCTAGCAAGTGTCAACCATGGGATGTGTATTAGCATTATGGAAGATCAGCAGGTACTGGGTGAAAAGGCCATCATCAATAAGACAGTCCCCTACAACAACAAGCAGCTTGAGAAATGCATTGTTTTGGATGCTGCCCAGCTCTCATTGAGATAGGAATTGCTCTAAAGAGTATTCCTTATTTTTTCTAAAACGTATAAAATTATTTCTCAGTATCAAATTCCAGAGTGCCTTCTTCCTTTTCACAAAGTAAACTTATTTTCCCATGTGGTGGAAATGATAGAAATCAGTAGCCTGGCAGTATGCAGCTTGATTAAGGACAAAGTCTTTTTTTTTTTTTTTTCCCCGAGGCAGGGTTTCTCTGTGTAGCTTTGCGCCTTTCCTGGATCTCTCTCTGTAGACCAGGCTGGCCTCGAACTCACAAAGATCCACCTGCCTCTGCCTCCCAAGTGCTGGGATTAAAGGCGTGCGCCACCACCGCCCGGCAAGGACAAAGTCTTAACCAGATACCTAACTCCAGTTGGAGAACTATCACTTCCAAGCTCTGTGGCTTTCATGTTCAGCTTCATTATGCCTCACATCCCTCACCTGTTAAGCAGAGATAGCAATAGCTGGACCTATCGTGTATAATTATTCTTGAGGTTATATTAATATTTATAAAGCAGCTAGAAAACTTTGGGCATTAAGTAACTGTTCGGTAAATATGATTCAGTGAAGCAAGTTATATGATTTTTGATAAATTGTCCAACTGTCTGAACCTAGAACACATTCTCTATCCTGTGAAGTGATTGCATGACCTCTAGACTCAGAGAATTTTAAATCTTGATGAGTCTAATGTTCGAAACTACCGAATACTACTTTTTCTGAATAGCTTGGCAAATTTTGCTTGTTTTGTCTTCAGATTTCGAGGCACTAGAAAAGAAACCCGTAAGGAGAATAGAGAAGTAAGAATAAGAAAACTGTGACAAATAATTAAATCTGAGACCCTGACTCCAAAACAACTTTAAAAAAAAATGTTTCAACGTCTTTACCTAGAGCCTCAGAACTCTTAGGATAGTACGGGCCATTGGTACCACACCGATTATACACCTGAAATTTAAAAACAAAACAAAACAGAACTGCTTAGTTTCTTCAGGTCTTCCAACCAGCACACTAATTGTATTGGTTACCTTTTTTGCTGTGTCAGAACACCAGCCACAAACAGCTCTAAGAGGGGAAAGGGTTATTTCAGCTCACAGTTTCATAAGGTTCAGCCCCATGTGTTGAGAAAAGCAGGATAGAACCCAGTGACTCACATCATGGTGAGCCAGTAGGCAGAGAGTGTTCTCTCTGGCTTTCTCCTTTTTCCCGTTAGTCGGTCCAGGACCCTGGGCCATGGTGGTCAGCACATTCAGGGCAGGTCTTTTCCACCTCAGTTAATCCTCGGGAAACTGCTTCACAGATAAACACAGGGGTGTGCCTGGATCTTCTAGTGACTCTAAATCTAGCACACTAACCATGAAGGTTAACTGTAACGCTGATGAGGAATTTTTCCTTAACAACCAGGTATCAATGTAAACCTATATAAATGTATTTATATAGCTTTATATATTTACATAGGCTTATATATTTATATAGGTTTATATAGCCACTAGGGTAACCTTGTTGAGTCATTATCAGTGACTCACATTTGTGGCTGCCATTTTTAAAGATGCTTATCCATGCAGAGACATGGGCAACGAGCTTCTAGTCTCTAACCCGAGATGAGCATACTTAGAGGCAGGTACAGGCTTCTTTGTGGTGTTAATCATTTCTGATACACAGGTTCAGCACATAATTTCCTGGATACTATCTAATGAGGGATGCACAACACACTTACATGGCTCAAGCCTAAAAGAATTTCTCCGTATATTTTGTGCCCCTCTTGCTAGCAGGAAGATAGCATGACAATAATTTAAATAAATGAATATCTATTCTTTATATTTTGAAGGCTAAATGAATTAATATCTGTAAATCATTTCAAAGATCATGTTATTACCTTTGTAATTAGGGAAATTGAGTTGTTAATATCATTATGAGTAATTATTATTATTTGGCCCAAATTAGGAGAAGAGTACCAAAGAGGCTAGAAAATATTATGAATGCCCTATTAAATAAATAATAAATAAATGTCTATGCAGTGTCAACATTGACATGAGGAAACACAATGGCTCTGAGATGTGGTGTCAAGTCAGATTTAGGGGTGTCCTGTTAATGTCCCAATGCTGTGTGGTAGAGTTACAGGAAGATGGGGGGATGATGGAGGTCCCACTTACTAAAGCGTCTTTAACTTGTCCCTGAAAATGGAAAGACAAGAAAGAGAACATAGCAGCACTCAAAACAACATCCAGGACTTGATCACCTGTCAATTAGGGCCAAGGACAGGAAAGTAATATCAGAACATATTGTGTTTCTTTTAGTGGATGTTGAGTGTTCAGCAAAATGGGCCATCATTCAAAATAGAGCATCAACCAGTCTCAGTAAATTGGCAAATCCCACGGTCTTTTTAAAGTAAAAATTTCTGAATTAAGTGACGAATACAGAACTGTAGACAAAAATTCTAAACAGTCTTAGTAAATAAGAAACACAGAGCCAAATACAGGAGTAATAGCCAAAGAGATCAGAGAATTAGCAAAGAGCCACTGACTACCCTTTAGCTTACCATCAAGCTGTAGTTTCCCACACGAGAGAGCTTCTTCCTGCCTAACCTGCGCTTTTATTGCTTTCCTGTTCTGCCTTCTCATTGGCTCTAAGACCAGCCACATGACTTCCTTGTCACTCCCTGTCTATACAGACCTCCAGGTCTCTGTGGTTGGTACTGGGATTAAAGGTTGGTGTCACCACCCTTGCCTGTGTCCTTGACCACACAGAGACTCTGCTTGCCATGTGATCAGATTAAGGGCGTGGGCTACCACCGCCTGACTTCTGTTTATGGCTCACTATGACCTCTGATCACCAGGCAAACTTTATTTATTAACATACAAATAAAATCACATTTCAGCACAATTAAAATATCACCACATTTCCCCTTTTATTCTAATAAAAAGAAAAAAGAGAAAAAAGTTATAACTAATATAAGAAAAACTATATGCAATAAGTACAATAACTATATACAATATATACAAGCAATAAATACCTCAACAATGTCTAATCCATTTGCATTTGACAAACTCAGAGAAAATATTCCATTATCTATCCTATTTTGGTAAGTCCAAAATGTACCTGATTCATTTTTTATCCTAACTTATATTACTAACAGAGAACTATCTTATAATGTCTTTCAAATTTATACACTTACACCTCTTTAGTGAGTTTCTTTTCTGAAATTCTTTTTTTTTTTTTTCTTTTTTTTTAATTTTTATTTTGCAATACAATTCAGTTCTACATATCAGGCCTTTTCTGAAATTCTTAACAAGGAAAACCAACGATAACTATCTAATCTTCAACTAACTATAACTATAACTATCTAATTTTCAACTAACTATAACTATAACCATAACTATCTAATCTTCAACTCCCTCAGAGACCCAAGAAGAAAATAATATTACCTAATAAAACAGGAAATGCAAACAAGCGACTTCCAAAAAAATGTGAATTGACAGAAACAGCCAGCTGCCTGGACAATCACCCGAGGTTTCTCCTCAACGTTGGGGCATCATCTACAGCCTATAGGCTTAGCGTATCTTACAGACTCATTTGTGAAGTAGAATGTACACAAGGTCTACAGTTCGACCTCACATTGGCTGAGAGCAGTCCATGTACCAGATAAACCTGAATTCCACTAGTGTCCTCTCATGATTCAGGATTTTAAATTCTGGAAATTGTTGATGTGTCTAAATAATACAAGCATCTGTGTGTTTATTTGGGTCTGAGTGGCTGCGGGCCCAGGCAGGACCAGGAAAACTCCAGCCACACAAAACCAAATTCTGGTACCCTGAATAGACAAACTCCAAAACAAAGACATATTTCCAAAAGATCTGTTGACACACTTGGTGCAACCTGCCTAAACTAATATTGGATAAGGATCTCTTGATATAAACCATCTGGAAATTCCTCACGACTTCAACAGAACCGTCTGGTTCTGGTCATCGAGCATTCTCTGCAAACTATTCTTCTGTACTACACAAAGAGGAAGTTTCCAGCCACAACATTTAATTAGTACCTAATTAGGAGCATCAACTCGACAAGTGATGCAGGTTCTGGCCCCATGTTTGTACCTGGATGTGAGTAAACAGCGAGTCTTGGCTGGCTGACAGCTCTCAGCTGTCATTGGCACCAGAGAGCCCAGAGAGGTGATGAGGCTGCTTGGCAAGCGGACACCAGTCAACATTCAGTGAGTGGGAGAAGTCCAATCCCAGCGAGGGAACCGCCAAAGAGAAGTCGCGGGAGCGAGTACAGTGACTGCTCAGGTGTGTGTGCTTCTAGCCTCCATCATCACCCCAGTCACTTGCAAGGTGATCCGCCCCTTTCACACACAACCGAGGTACCCACTGTTCCACGAGTGTCTTTAAGAATATTGTTCACCCAGAGAGGGTCAGTTTTACTGCCAAAAATCAAATCCTCATTTGATGCAAGAAAAATCCTTGATGAACTGTAATTAATAAATCAACTGGCCCCTGGGGAGCAATCTGTCTCCTGCCTCGACATCAAGAAAAGAATATCACATTGATACATGTAAATACAGCTGAGACTGTTCAAACTTCTTATTAAACTTACTTTTAACTGGTACATAAAAGCATAAAGAAATTGTACTTGCCATGTTTCAGTGCTGTTTCAGTACATGTGCACGTGCATAATGTTTAGATCAGGTTAAAATTGACAAATCTTTATCGATTCTCTGGAGTAGGAATATTCAAAATCCTTTCTTCTAATCTTTCTTAATATATAATTGCTATTTTTTTTTAAAAAGAGTGTAATGACTTTTAGAAAAGAGAAGCCAGGTAGCTGAGCTACCTGTACTTTCTAACTCAGTGGCCAAGGATGTGACCTTGGACTGGCCATGAGCCTTTCTGGACCCGATTTTATCACCTATAAATGAAGGGATTAGCCCCACTGCTTCTGTGAGCTCTCTGAGTTCCGGGATGCGATGCGGTGCTGGGTGTTTATAGAGCATATTCCTTCTGTGGAATTCAGAGTCTCTCAAGACACTCTCATTAGTATTCTTAATATTGCTGGGAGGCAGGCAGGTGGCAAGGTTTATTATCCCCATTTTTTTAAAAAAGAGACAATGAGACACTTTGCTGACACAGCACCCTTGACCAAGTAAGGACTAAAAGTTAGGTGCCCTCATACTAATCAAGAACTCTGTTAAACCACTTTGCTACTAAACTAAGTGGAAATTCTCTGATGAATAAAATATTCTGGGCTCTTCGGGGGATGGGATATAGTTTGATCATCTTGCAAAGATGTAATGGCTTAAAACAATGATTTCCAAATTACAGCCCATATAATATTCTAGGTAGCTTTCTCAGTTCTCTTTGACTTACCTCTATGCATATTTTCTCCTTTCTGATATACATATCAAAAATTTGATTTTAAAGTGGAATGGTAAAGCATATGAGGGAAAGCAAGAATATTTTGAGTTACTAATTAAATTTACAATGGACAGTTTTCAGAGATAATCCACGCAATTAATGTTGCTATGGAGAAATTGTACCTAAAGCTCCAAACATACACAGCACTATGATATGATATGATCACTTCAAACATAACCCACAAGGTTTTCAGTAATAATACTTATCAAGGACCATAATGTATGTGAGATTTTACCCTACCTACTAGCTAGTCAGTTGGTGTAACCTGCCACAGTTTGATGACTGCTGGCAGAAGGTAAGATACTAAACAAGACAGCAGACAAAGGCACGTGCCACTAAGCACAATGACTTGAGTTCAGGCCCAGGAACCTACATGGTGAAAGTAGATAACCAACTCTTCCAAAAGTTTTCTTCCGACGTCATTCACATGCTACGGCATGTTCACACATGAAAGACATGGAGAGATGGGGGCCTTTTGGGTCGGAGTCAAAGAATCGTTTTGCTGACAGTAATAGCAATGACCAGAGTATCACTATTTTTCTCTATTTCTCAAGCCCCCTTTTCCCACAAGGTGACCCAAAGGGGCCTATCTTAGTGCTGAGTTCCTATCTCTGTATCTCTGCAGAACACTTAACCTGGCATTTACAAAGCTATGGGTTCTCTCCCCAGCACCATCAAGCGGAGTAGAGGGGAGGGAAGCTCTGCGTATGTGAAGTGTTACATTAGAGAGAGTGATGCTGAGCTCCAGGATCCTGAATCATTTATTGTAATGCACAGTAAACACTCTGCCCTTTTCTCCTGAGGAATATACTGAGTCTATTTCTAATGCAGTTTTCTCCAGTTCTATCCCTGAAAAGATAGTTCAGAACAAAAGCTGTCAATGTCTCCCTAAAGAGGGAGAAAAGTGTAGAGATCCTTGGAGAAAACATCCCAACCATATACTTCAATTTTATTGGGCTGTCTGGTGTCTAATATTCTAAATATTCTTAAGGACTTGTATTGGAACTTGTTGTTTTCGTTGTTGTTGTTGCTATAACAAAACACTTGAGGCACAGCCATGCATGATGGTGCACATCTCTAAACTCTGCACTCAGGAGGCAGAGGCAGGAGGTTTCTGTGAGCTCAAGTCTAGCCTACTCAACATAGCAAGTTCCACCCCAGCCAGTGCTGTGTAGTGAGACCCTGTTTCACAACAATTAATCACAAAACACTTGAGAGAAGCTAGCTTTATGAAATAGCTCTCAGTTTTGGATGCTGATAGTCAAAGATCAGCAGCCTCATTGATTTGGCCTCTGGTTCATGAATCCTAGCGCCATGGTAGAAGTATGTATGTAAGAAAGACCACATCACCAAACAGGAAGGCAGAGGGAGAGACTTGGGGGTTGGGCTTAGCTTTGACCACAATTTGTGTCTCATCTCCTGAGAGAGCAAGTCTTCCACAGACTACCTTCATCACATACAGCCCCCAGCCTCTCACTAGACTCTGCCTCTTAAAGTTTCTGTTACCTCCCAGCTAGCAAAACAATTGGCCAGGCTCCCAATTCACAAAACCTTGGAAGTACACCCCACCACCAGCCACAGCAGAGCTGAAAGTCAAAAGAACATACTGAGTCGGAGTGAGACAGTTTCCTCAACAACACTTCTTGGATGGCTCCGTATTTCGTCCCGCCTCTAAGGGTACAATAAATTCAAAACAGATAGACATCTTCTTTGGTTCACACTTCCCTGGCTGACTTTAACTCCCATCTCATTACAATGGAACCCCCGGGTATGCTGTAGCAGCCTGGGTGCAGTGGCAGAGTCAGTGGGTGACAGACAGCAAAGTCCTGGAAGTGCTCCTGACCACCAAGGATAAGACTTGCTCTTGGTTGTCAGAGTTTTCTGCCTCAGCTCTCTCTATGAAACAGGGTCACTAAGGCCTACATCATACGGATTGGAGAAGGTTAAAAATATTCACATATAGAAAGTGTGTAAAACAGTGCCCAGCACATAGACAACCAATAAAGATTTGGCTAATGGACAATTTTCCTTGTATGAAAAGTTCATTCATCAGCAAACATCTTACTGGATGTCTTAGCAAATCGGCCCACTTAACAGTGCTATTTCTGAAAGACAAATGATGTAAAGCAGCCCAGATAATGAATGGCACGCTTTTTTAGAAGGTAAAAGGTCTTGCATTTATTCTTATCAATAGGAAGAAGGAAGAAAATAAGAAATCTATTCTAGTTCCCACATTGAAAAAGAACACTGCTCTAGCATCATTTGAAGCATTGGGCATTCCTCGTTGGTTACTAAGGGAGCATCCTTTCCTGGCTTATGGTTTAATGTGAACAGCTAGCTTTGTTTCTACAAGATTTTGAGACTGAGATGGGTAGACTTGATCTTCTGCTCTGCACATAGAAACTTTGTTTTTTGTGGAAACAGAAATTGTTAATTCAAGGGGAAATACAAAGGCCTTGCAAGTGGTACAATCACAAGTGCCTTTCCACACAAAGGAATAGAGCATAGAGCAAGAAATAAATATGTAGGAATGAGATTTTAAATGTTTTAAAATATTTAAAAGGAGCCCTCCAAAAACAATAACTGCACCTCACACACAATCATTTTTGCTGTTCTAATCTAGGCTCATGACACTAAATCATCGAAGATTATTTTTAACTTGTTTTGTAATGGTTTTAGAAAACCTTCATGTAGCTCCTTCCTCTAACACCTAACAGAACAAAGGTTTTCTACATCCTTATTGGGCAAAGGTAGCAGATATATGGGTCATTGGTTTGTGTTAACCCAACCCAACGTTTTCTAAAAGAAAATGAAAAGATTTATAGAATGAGAATCACCTATTTTCCAAAACATTTTGTTTATTTTTACTTTTTAAAACATTTTTAAGTAAAAATAGAACTACATCACTTTCCCCTCCTTTTCTCCCTCCCCATCACCCATGAACCCTCCTTCAAATCTCTCAAGGTGATAGCCTCTTTTTCTCTGATTATTTCTGTTGCATACATACACATGTATGTGTGCATATGCACAAATATATACAAATACAATCTCACCATATTCATAACATATTCCCCGTAATACCTTCTAAGTACAACATTTGTGTGTGACTAAGGCATGATGCAGGTTGACTGACTTGGCCAGATGGGGTGGCCTATAATCCCAGCACTTGGAAGTTCAAGGTCATCAGTGGTTACATAAAGAACTCGAAGCCAGCCTGAGTTCTATAAGACCCTGTCTCAAGAAACTTGGGTGGCTTCGATAAGAGTGACCTGCAGAAAGAGCAGCAGCATCCTGCCCTTCCAGAAAAGGCTCTCCTCTCCACGCCAGATGGAAGAATGACTGAGTCTAGCACCTGTCCCTCCACCTAGTCTTCCTCCTCTCTACTCCCACCTCTCTTCTCTCCTACCTCTCCTCTTCCTCCTGCCACTCATCGCTCTAATTACACACTTCAGCCCCTGTTTTTACTCCCTCTTTATGTAATCTCTTTCAAGTTTACATTCCCAGGGTGTCCTCCCTTCACCTTAAGTAAATATTAATATGCATAATATGTAACAACCCCCTACTACCACACATACACTAAATTTTATCAAACAATGAACAATATCTTTATGGTAAATGTCCCCTAACTTTGGGCCCATGTGAGATTCCGGTATTCATCCATTTACAAGAAAGTGAATTGTCCTTGCAGTAGTTCAAATGCCCATATCCCTTTAATGATGCCACCATATTTTTGTTTTTGTAATGAGAAATACCAGTGACGCCATCTCTGCCACTGGGAGAAAGCGGGAAGCTCTAGGGTTTTCTTGCACTTTAATGTGGGTGAGCCATGATCTACTTGTTAAAATTCTTGGATTGCTAATAAAAGTCATAATCTACCAAATGGTGGTAATTTGGATGAAACAAGCATATCAATCATTGAGGAATGGGCTCATGGCTCTTTATCTGGGCAGAATCATTAAGTAGAATTTATGATATATAATGTATACTATTAAGCAGCTTCCATTAAACTTGCCTGCCAAACTCATCCTATGGAGAGGGAGGCTTCTAACCACAAGATGTATGCAAGAGCGCCACCTATAGTAAAGCTTCCACATTTACCTTAAAAATGCTAAAACTCCAGAAAATGGCTAGGTTTTCAAACCAGTAAGATTGAGGAAAATAAAAATATCCACAAAAAAAAAAAAAAAAAAAAAAAGAGACGCAGGCTTTAGTTCATAAGTCTAACCTATGGAGTCTATCTAAAATAAAAATACGATTTTTTTTTGTGAGACATGACTTTCTCTGGCTGAGGAAAAAATACTCTCATCATTCAGATAATTCAAACCATTATTGTAGTACTTGTTAGTTAAATGATATTTCAAAGAAAAACGGTGACAATTATTGTCATTCTCTCAGCACTCTCCAGTTTTCTTCTTGATGATTTTTGTTTTAGCAATTTGATTGCCTAGGGTCTGAAAACAAGAATTACTTAAAGCACAAACGAATAAATGCCTTCACAATTTGTTTTTATTTGTTTTTCTTTTTGTTTTTTTTTTTCCCCTGAAAACCTACCATCCAGTTAACTCATTGCAGCATAGATGTAAGACAAACAGAGAAGTCTGGAGGCTGATATTGCGCCTGTGAAGCGTCCTTTAGGACTTCCTTCCACGGGAATTCAGTCTTAAATACTTGTTACTTTGACCTAAAAGCTAATTATGAGGGAGTTGAGCCAAAAATCTGAGATGAATAAAAAGAAATTTCATTGGTTTCACAGAGATGGTTGCCAGAAACAGCTTACAAATCATGAGCCTACGCTAAGATGAGAAGTCGAATCTAAATTATTATTCGGCTGGGTCCTTAAATCAATGGAGAGCAGAAAATGATTACGGTGGATCTTTTTTTTTTTTTTTTTTTTTTTTTTTTTTTGGTTTTTCGAGACAGAGTTTCTCTGTGTAGCTTTGCGCCTTTCCTGGAACTCGCTTTGGAGACCAGGCTGGCCTCGAACTCACAGAGATCCGCCTGGCTCTGCCTCCCGAGTGCTGGGATTAAAGGCGTGCGCCACCACCGCCCGGCCTTACGGTGGATCTTTAATTTTCAGCTGGGAAAAGTCAACATGGTGGCAAGTTCAACGTTGTTTTACGGCAGGTCGTCCGGCGAGCCCTTGGCTTTTTTGTTTCCAAGGAGGGCTGGTGTGCTGGGAGTTTGTGAACTGTAAAATCGGTCTTTCCTGCAGATGAAGCAGTGTGGCCTTCCAGCCTGTGCCTGTCACAGGACGGCACTAGAAGACACTGGCCTTGGGTAGCCCGCGTCCTGTCACCCTCAGGTCTTTGGGCTTCCGTGGCCTGTTTCTCACTCTGTGGAGGCTGGCTGTAAGCAGATTCAGGGGCTCCAACCGCATGCCCAGCACGTTCCCCACTGATGCCCTCTGCTCGCAGGGCACCAGGAGCCAGGACAGCAGCAGCCGCCTCCCCGCCAGGCACTGCGCGGATGCTTCATCTCTGCCCTGGGAGGCCCACTTCTCAGGATGAGAGGATAATTCACTCGCTATAGCCCATTCAATCTTCAGCCTCTCGGCTGACGCTGCCAACGGAAGTGCCAATTAATGCCAATTACAATGGTGACTTTTCTGATATGGGCACCTACTCATATAGGCCATCAAACAGCCATCATATATTAATGACTGTCAGTCATTACCAATATTGGCGAAGTTTGAACTAGTGACCTAGAGAGAACTGCTCTTCATCCCACTTCCAACTCCCTGAACCGTCCAATTCCACCCCCCCCCCCCTTCTTGGCCAATGTTCTTAATTATAGTTTTGTACCTGAATAATGAATGTGCTACATTTTGACAGTGACAATTGCTGGAAGTGTGACAGCAGAGGCACAGCTCCTGCCTGCCATTTAGCAGCCCTGTCACAGCCTTCAGGCCAGGAAGGTCCGGCTCAGGTCCTTCAAGGGGCACTATTATTTCCTTCCTCGTTTAATCAAAAGCATTTCTTTATTTGTCTTTACGACTCCTAAGAAATAAGGAGAGCATTTCTATGCAGACAACGTGTCACAAACTTCTGGGTAGTGGCTGCCACTGGACCCTGATCCTCTGCTCATTATTTCCTATAGCCCTAAGAGACGGAAACTCCCCGCACAATTAAATATGCTGTGAATTGCTCTGGAAGCATAACTTCGGTTTCGAAAGAGTAAAGCAAATGAAACACAACAAACATTCCCAATGAGGAAAAAGAGTCAAAATCCTTTCGAAAAGGCACACCCCAGTCTGTCTCTTCTGAAGCCATTTTTACCTTACCAGGGGTGTAAACTTCTCCGTGGCCAGTTGCTGCCTGCAACAGTCTAACCCGGATATTAACGTTTTTCTGAGATCCTCCACTCTCAGAAAAGACAGCAGGGTGCAACAGTTTGGGATACGATCTGTATTACTTCAAGATTTGGGAAGAGAGAGATAATTTAGGGAAATTTTTTATTTAACACCCAACTTTGCCTTCCATGAACCAGAAAAGAAAAAAAAAAAAAAAAAAAAAAAAAAAGACCAAAGATTCCTTTTGAATTAATTAATTCTAGGGGCTGGAGAGCTAGTTCTGGAGAGGACCCAGGATTTGTTCCAGCACACACATGGTAGCTCACAAACTTCCATAACTCCAGTTCCAAGGGACCCGAGATCTTCCAACTTCTGAGAGTACCAGGGTGCACATGGTACACATACACACAAACACAAAGCACTCATACATATATATAAATTTTAAAAGAATTTTAGTCTAGAACACTGATTTAGAGATGAAATAAACTTCCCTGGTCTCCTAGAAGAACAATGGCATAATTAAGATTAAATCTTAAAACATGGTGGTGTTTTCACAATGGAAAACTACCCTGTCTGCACATTCTGCATACCCAGCTTCTGCAATGGGCATCCTGGGAAGGAAATGGGACTGACACCATCCTACAGATAAGGAAAGGCTGGGGGAACAGGGCTGAAGACATACTCGGGATCAGAAGGGTAACACACGGAGTCAGAATTGAAACCCGGTACCAGCTGCCTCCAACGAGCTTAAAGATTCAGCACATCACAAAACTTCTGATCCCTCAGAGACTCTACAAAGTAATTCACAGTTCCTCAGGCCAATTCAAAGTGAAAAACAGAATCCTCAGAAGTCCAGGAATCTCTGAGGTGGCAAGCTAGCTCACATTACCAAAGAGTAAGCCACAAGAGGTCACATCAAGTACAAAGTAAAAGGGGCAGAAAACACACTTGTTTCCACCATGGCTCAGTGATACTAATGCCACACACACACACACACACACACACACACACACACACACACACACAAAATGTGGCTGGGATGTAAAAAAAAAATAAAATAAATTAAATTAAAAAAAAATCAGAACATGACAAGGGTAACCCGAGTACCCGGAAGGATGAAGTGAGGCAGAAGGAGGGCTGGAAGTTCAAGGCCCTCCTAGACTACATGGTGAGACTCTATATCAAATAAAGGTGGTGTGAGTAATACAGGACATGGTCTTCCTTTAAAACTCCATGAATATGAGTTGCTAGGTGGGCCAGCTGAGAAGACACAACTAAAGCACAATGATGTAATTAATATTACCAGTGAGCACTCACTGAGATTTTTCCATGTATTGTGTGTTCTTCCATCCTCAAAGTGGGTATTAATAGCCCATTTGGTGGATGAATAAACTGAGGCTCAACCAAGTTTGGAAAGTTGTCCAAATGTACCAAGCTGGAGCCAGAATCCGAGACCAGGGCTGTGGAATTCCAAAAGCTCTTTACGTTGCCATGCCTCTCAACATGGTCTTTGCTCACGTAGCTTTCTGTATCAATTGGTTTTGGGGAGGTACTTCTAAATAGACCTAACAGACAAAAGAATCTGTCCATGACTCAAGAAAATGGTACAAGGAAAACTATTTTTAAACTATGGGCCTCAGGAGAAAATTTTAAACATAGGCTAAGGTGACCGTATCATGAAGACTTACGTTAAAAGACTAAAAAAGAAATAGCACTAAGAGATCAGGAAGAGAAGATCAATGTATACAGTATATAGATGGCACAAATCTAGAGAAATTAACAAATGCAATCTTTCTTCATCCTCATGTTCTCTTTCAAAATAGCTTCTGCACCTGCTTGCCTACAACGCAGAAGAAACTCCTCAGAAATACTTGTTCCTGGTTTGTTTGGGTGTTTTGTTTTGTTTTGTTTTTCTATGTATATGTGTGTGATATGCATGTGTGTATATGAGTGATCATATGTATAGACACATGTGTGCATAAGTGCCCAAGTGTACCTCTGGAGACCTGGAGTTGGTGGTGGGAATCTTCTTTGATTATTTTTTACTTTATTCATTGAGGCAGGGTCTCTCAATCAAGCCCAGAGCTAGTGACAGCCAACTAACTCTGGGATCTCCCGTCTTTGCCTTGAAGTACTAGAACTACTGGTGAGCCAGCAGATCTCCCATTCATGTGGGCTCTGGGCATCTTACCTGTGCCCAAGCACTTGAATTGCAAAGCAGTCTGCCACGGTCCTACTTCCTTGGCTTTAAGAAACACGTGTTGAGCCGTTCTACCATGCTGGGTTGGTTAGATAACGTTTCCTCCCCATGAAATGCTGCACTGAAGAATCCCTCCATGTAGTCTATAAACTCATGAGAAGTGTTACAAATGATGCTGGAGATAAAATTTTCCAAAAAATGAAACTCTAGCCCTGAATGAAACAGATCTCCATTCTGGATCAAACACAAGGAAACTACCTTGGAAGATGAGAAATCTCAAAGTCACAGTAAGAAATCACTCAGGACCCTGGGGAAACCAAACAGATTGGGGGATTGAATGTCAAGTCACGAAAGATTAACAAAAATAATAAAATGTCCGTGATTTCAGGAAATCTGACTCGGAACGAATGTGCACACTCAGAGGAATGTCCTCTAGCACTTCTCTGAAACACAGGCATTACTTGTGGTGCAGCTGAAATCAAACAGCTCTGATATCATTGCAGGCTGACAAAGGATGCAACTTCAAGAAGGAGTTAGGAACCCTTTCAAAATGGTAAAAATATAAATGTTCTACTCCCTGAGCCAGGCAGGAAAACAAACACAAAATACAAGAAAAAGAACATAAGGATTGGATTTCTAAAATAAGTAAATAAATAAATAAACAGCAAGAAATAGTAAGAATATTGAGAAAGAAAAACAAGAGTAAATAAGTATCAAACAAACTAAATTTAGAATAAAAGTTAAGGCTTGTGGACTGAGTGGTGTGTATGAAACTTCCCTACGGACCTATGGTAGGGGAACTAGCAAACCCCCACCTCTTTTATTTTTTAACTTACTTACTTACTATTTATTTATTTATTTACTTGCCCGTCATGTTTGGTTCTGTCTTAGGTCTCTGGGCATCCCCATCTCTTAAGAGACTGGAGTTCTTTCAAATCTTGTCAGAAAGCTTTTTCTTCCTTGGCTTACATTTTTTTCTTTCTGTATTTGACTGCATTTTTCCTTTCTCTGACTCCATTTGGAATGCTACTTATTTGAACTTTAAAACAGTTTGTATGCAAGATGTTGTTTTGTGTAAAGACGGGAAAAGATTGACAAATCCTAACCAAACAGGGGAGTATCATAAATATTTTGCTTCACTATTGCAGCTTTCTCCATATGCCTGGAATAAAACGTTTCCAATCAAGCTTCGCTTCTGCACAAAGCTTACCGACAAAACACATCTTTATTTGTATGTAACATGTGTAAACGTAATTAGCTTTTTAGAAGAAACAATTGAAATATGACATTTGTGGAGGGGAACTGGGTTTTCTTTTCTTTCTTTTTTTTTTTTTTTTTTCAAATGAAATCTGAAACCACATCAGCTATTGACAGACTGATGGCTGGGTCGCTTGCCAAAAGCTGGTTAGGAAGTCTGTATGAAGGCCACTAATTTCATTCTGTTTTATTTCAACAGGACCTTGAAACAAAGAACGCAGCCTTTAAATAGATGGTGAGGAGCGATGGGTTATTAACTATTTTACTATCCATTCTGTGTGTTAGGGGAAAAAAAAAACAGAGACTTCATTGTACCAGAAATTATTTTATAAAAGAAAAATGGCTGAGACAAGGGAAAAAAATCTTTGCATCAATGACTAATGTTCATTGTTCCAACATTTCTTGCATTTGCCTCTCTACTTCCCCAACATTGTAATTTGAAATGAATCAGTGGTGGTTTGGGTTAAAGTGGATGTGGGAGGTGAGGAGTTCTCTGGAATATTTTTGTACTTTGTCTGCTTATTTCAGTAGCTTTTCTACAACATCATCTTTCGTGTCGAGTACTTTAGTAGCTTTCTTGGATACTGTCTTCTGCTTTGCCATGTTAACAATGGAATCACATGGAGACAGACGGTTCTCCTACAACAACCACTTGTAAATTATTCTTTGATTTAAAAAAAAAATCAGGTTTCGTGAAGAGAAGTGGAAGCAGCTAAAAACTTTTTTGTGATTGTGTTTATTACAATAAATGGCTGAATAAACACTCAGGTCTATGGTAGGCTTGAAAATTATGCAGTAGAATTTCAATTTAAAATCTGAACACAATCTCCAAACTTGTACTTAAGTCTGAAAAAAAAATGCTTTTTTGAACTACTAATTTATTTTAAAATGTGTTTTATGCTACACAGAGGAGGGATAAATATAGTAAATGAGTGAAAGGAAATTAATTGAAATAATTAATTTGCTGAGAAGGCAAAAGAGAAATTCTAAAATGTCTCTTAAATAGGCACAAATTCAAAACATAATCAAGAATGAGACATAAATATCAACTGGACCCTCAAATTCCCATTAGTCTCGAGTTGCCATACATTCCCTAGTACTTGAGTTACCACCAGCATGGGCAGTGCCAGGAGCCACCTGCAGATTAAAAGTCAGTGTTTCCATGACAGTTTGGGTAAGTCAAGATTTAGATCAATCCCAGGATAGAACCCAGACTGCATATGCTTCCTCTTTGGCTACAGAAAGTTTTCTCCATTAAAAGGACGCTTTTCAAAACCACCTGTCAGTGGACGTGTTACCTGGCCCTACACACTTCCAAAACTCATGTATTGAAACTGTGATCCCAGTGTGATGGCATTTGGAGGTGGGGTCTTCGGGAGTTAATTAGGTCATGAAGTTAGAGCCTGCATGATGGGATTTTTGTCCTATTTCTCTCTGTCTCCCTCCTCTGTCTCTGCCTCTGTCTCTCTGTGTGTGTGTGTCTCTCTATCTGTCTCTGTCTGTCTTTCTGTCTCTTTGTGTGTGTCTCTCTCTGTCTCTCTCTCTCTGTCTCTCTGTCTCTCTGTCTCTCTCTCTCTCTCTCTCTCTCTCTCTCTCTCTCTGTCTCTCTCTCTGTCTCTCTCTCTGTCTCTCTCTCCTCTCCTCTCCTCCTCCTCCCAGCTCTACTCCCATGAGAGGACACAGACAGAAGAAGAAGCACTGGGTTAGTCTCTCATTTCCATTGCAGCTTCAAGAAATGTAAGAAACAAAGGTAAGTGGCTTGTCACCCAGCCCTAGTTTTGTTATGACAGTAGCCCCAAGTAAGCTATTTGACTTATTAGTGTTGGCTAATTCCTTATTTAATTACAGCATCTTCCCCTACCAACACTTTTCAAACAAGTAGCTGGAACCTCTCTTCACAATAGCTAGCTCTAGGAGCATCTGAAGTTGGAGTGTTCTGTAAGCTAAAGCTTTATGATTTTCCCTTCTCTTTACTAGGCTCAAAGTTGCAACCTCGCAAGGTAGGACAGGGTACATAAGGGGATGCTTGAAACTGTGAGTAATACTAAAATGTATTTATGCTCCACTTTTTCCTGCTACATAACTAGCAGGCAGATAACGTGCAGCATGAATCCATCGGAGAAAAGGATGACTTCTGGCTTATGTGGGATGGGATGGTGAGAAATTTCATCATGCTACTCAGAATGATGGTCAATTTAGAACTCAGGGATTGTTTACTTCTCGGAGTTTCTATTTCATCGTTTTGAACAACAGGTAGCTGAGCAGATGAAAAACAAAACCGCAGGTGGGCAAAGACTGTTGTACCTCACACAGTTCCTCTTACATAACTATGCTACCGCACTGAGCAACTGCCACACTTGAAGGGCTCCGGGCATAACCTTTGCCATGCTCGGGGGGTGGGTACATCCTGTGGTTCTTGCTTTTTGTGCTAATCCCAGTGAAGTCTCACACTTTCCTGTCTCTCTCTCTCTCGGTTCCCTGGTTTCCTCACTCACTTTACAAAGCTAGATTCCATACTAGCTCTGCCAAATGTGTCCATCCTATGCCTCAGTGTCAACACAAAGAACAGCCCAACAAGATCTCCATATGCAAATTCCACCATCTTATGCTCTGGCTCTCTCCAGGGAGCCACTAAACTCTCTTTGCTTGTAAGATACATATTCAGAAGAACCCAAGAGTACCCCATGACCAGCTTTTCTGGTCTGTAATGCTAGAGGCCAGGCATGGTAGAATCCATGGATCTGAGATACACAAGATAATTTCTCTTCTTATTCCTTTCCTACAACCAGTTATCAACCAGAATGCATGATTTACACAGGAACTTTAATCAATTAATCATCTAAAATATTCTTGCATACAAAAAATATACATGTGGTGGGGGACACATTTATTAAAAATTTTAAAGGATCTCAATGTGAAGCAATCCCTACTCTCTTGGGAAATGTGCTCACAGTGAACAGTCCCCATGCCAGTGACTATAATCCATAATCACTGCTGCTAATCTCTTAAACTCTTTGTTCGTTCAACATTAACTTCACAAAAGAATATTACATTGAAACTGCAGCTTCATGATTTTAATGTATGAGACATTAGCTTACATATCTTGCTTTTCAGAAATTCTGATTAAATGTTTTAATTTAAAAGGAAAATAATATTTAATGTAATATCTAGCCTAAAGTGTCCCTGAAGCTTCAATTGCAAACAATCATAATAAAGAATGTTCTTGTTTAATCTACAAAATAAGTACATTTGATTTTAATTACTTGGATAATGACCAAGCAAGTACATCAGGCACATCCCTTCCAAGAGATAATGAAAGGCACAGAGGAGCAAACAATATTCCTGCGAACAGACCATCACATTCTGACTCTGAGGATGACTCCACTAATGAAAATCTGTCTTTGCAAATGACTCATCTTCTGAAGACTGTTCTGGAGATGTTGGAAATCAGAATGATGCATGTGAAAATGAAATTAATCAATATGAAGATGGGGAACAGCGGTCTATCACAGAAGGGCTGTTTGATAATAATGAGATTGAGGAAACAGTCAGTGGTAGAGGAGCAAATGAAAGCTCAGGAAACGTCAATGATAATAACAAGGAAGTAACGAAGTCTTGAATTTCAAGAGGAAGATTTAGTCAACAAAGACAAATTATGCATATAAATGACAAAGACACAAAACTACAGTTTCTCTTAAGTACCCACCCACCAAGTTTCGGGTGCTACAAGAACACTAATGTATTAAACAGAAAGAAGGACCTGCCTGGAGGCTACAGAGTCCCACCAGCAGCGAAGCTGTGAGAGTGTCCAGTTTGGCTGAAGCAACAGAACATGTGAAGGCGGCAGTGGAAGATAAAACTAGAAAGTTCGACTGAATTTCCAAAAGGCATTTGGGAATGTCAGTGTGAGTTCTCCTCTTTAATTACCCTTGCTTGCTTCTGGCCACACTTTTCCAAGCCCACAGTCCTGCCTAGATCCACTCCAGTCTGTCCTGACAGTGTGAGAGTTCTTTGTGTATCTTTAGTAGCTGTAAATCCAGTCTTTAGAGTGTTGTTTTGTTTTGTTTTTGTCTTGATTCTATGGTGCTTATCAATTTCAATTCTCTCATAAGTACTATTAACGGCACCATCCATGGTGAATCTCAACTTCAATTCCATCAGAAATGCTATTATTTATAGACCATTGGTGAATTCATACAGCCACGTAATGATATCCAGAGAAGTGATGGTCCCCTTGGGCTTCTGAAGGGCAGATGCCTTTGGCTGTTTTGAATGGTGTCTAGAAGATTCCTTGATGCTATGCAAATACTCTGCTCTCCATATTATACACACTCCCTTTTCTCACTACAGAACTCCCCATCCTAAATGAATTTCAAGGCAAGGCTGGTGAGTATAGTAACTTATTACTGAATTCAGAAATGTCCTCTAAACACTAGGAACACCTGCCAATAACTCACACATCTTCAGCTTTTCTTCTAGCACAGACCAGGTTTTTATTTGTTTTGCTTTTGATTTTCTACAGATTCAACACATCACATTTAAATGCTGTTTCTTCTTTTCCTGAAACTTGCCAATAATGTTTCCTAAGGCTAGACCACACTCAACTCAAATTCTAGCATTTAATAATCCTAAGCTTTTACGGAAGCTGAAGAAAAATGCATCGACTATCTACAAAAGAATAGTGACAACCATTATCACATGCAAATATTACTTTAATTCTATTATTTTAATTCAATTGTTAAAAATACATCAAAGGGATCTTTTTAAGTGAAAATTGAAACATTATAATTAGATTTAGCATTTAAATCATGTGTTAGATTTCCTGGGCTTTTTTCTGTGAACCTGTAAAAGCAGGTAGCAGTGTGTCAAACAATGAAGGCGAGGCAGAGGTGCCTCAGTGGGGGAAAGCACTTGCTGTTCAAGGCTGCTGACCTGAGTTCTGGCCCTGAACCCATGGAAAAAAATGAGTGCAGTAGCACATCTGTAATCCAAGCTCTCCTACTGCAAGATAGAGGCAGAGTTGCTGCAAAGAGGGCTCCACTGCAAGCAGCTGAGGGCGCACACTGCTCTGCCAGAGGAGCAGAGTTTGATTCCCAAGACTCAAGCTGGGCAGATCACAAACATCTGGAACATTAGACCCAAGGGAATCCAATGCTTCTGGTCTCTGGGTACCTGCACTCACTTCATGTACTCATGAAGACACACAGATACACACTTACTTCATATACCTATGCAGATACACAGACACACACTCACTTCATACACCCACGCAGACACACAGACATACACTCACTTCATATACCCATGCAGATACACAGACACACACTCACTTCATATACCCACACAGACACACAGACACACACTCATTTCATATACCCACACAGACACACACTCACTTCATATACCCACACAGACACACAGACACACACTCACTTCATATACCCACACAGACACACACTCACTTCATATACCCACACAGACACACACTCACTTCATATACCCACGCAGACACACAGACACACACTCACTTCATATACCCACGCAGACACACAGACACACACTCACTTCATATACCCACGCAGATACACAGACACACACTCACTTCATATACCCACGCAGATACACAGACACACACTCACTTCATATACCCACGCAGACACACACTCACTTCATATACCCATGCAGATACACAGACACACACTCACTTCATATACCCACACAGACACACACTCACTTCATATACCCATGCAGACACATAGACACACACTCACTTCATATACCCATGCAGATACACACTCACTTCATATACCCACACAGACACACATTCACTTCATATACCCACACAGACACACACTTACTTCATATGCCCACGCAGATACACAGACACACACTCACTTCATATACCCATGCAGATACACACTCACTTCATATACCCACGCAGATACACAGACACACACTCACTTCATATACCCACACAGACACACATTCACTTCATACACCCACACAGACACACAGACATATAGTTTTTAAAAAGAAAAAAAAAAGGAGAGGTGGGGGTGAGAGACAGGAGAACTAGCCTTAAGTTCACGGGCCAACTAGCCTGGAGTACACAGCACAGCATCAACAAGAAGAGAGACCCTGACTCAAAACAAAGAGAGAAGAACCCATTGGGAAGATGTTGTTCTCTGACCTCCACATACGCATCACAGTGTGCATGTACCTGCATACATACTGCATACATACACGCATATACACTTGCTCAAGAAAATTCCAAATATTTCACAGAGGAAGCATGATCAAAGGAGAAAATGAATGAGTAAAGTGATACAAAATAATACAATAGCTAAGAATATTTTTAAACAATATCTGTGTGGGTAAATTGTTAAAATACAGAAAGGTAAGTCAGAGTCAGATATTTTGCATGCTGTTAAGAGTTTAAAATTGATATTACATCCATTTGTTATTGAAGCGTTTAAGAAAGGGTACTTTCCTTTTCCATTTTATTTGACTTTATATTGTTTTAGCACTTACCTTAATTGCCCATTAGTACATAACAAAACAGTTAAAAGAAAAATAAAATTAAAAGGATTTATCAAATTCCTACCACTTGCCAAGCGTTGAGTGGAAAAATGTGAACAAAATGAAATGTTCCAGGAAATAAGTAATGCAAAGAAATGTGGCGGGTAAGTCTCTGGGAAAGGAAATGCAAGTGAAAATGATGTGGGCATGCGTCCACGGGGAAGAACTACCCCTGGCATTGTGCTGTGTAGCCTATATCCTTTCCCCTGACCTAGAAGCCACAGAGAACACTTAAACATGGAAGAATCTTAACTTCAAAGCAGCTGGAGTGTTTGTTAGTCCACCATCAACAGATCGACAAGCTGGGAGGAGCCTATGGTAGATTGAGCCATGGAGATGCAGCATCCCACCCTGCAGCAGTGATGATCTGCCCGGTCCTCCCTCCAGGGCAGTAGCCCAGGCACAAAAGGGATTTTCTCAATGTGGCTGTCATCAAATTTCTCCAGTGTTTTGTGCTTCATCAGTCATGGAGTATACTGGATGTTTGATAAACAAAATAAGGGAACCAGCATATTTTTAAGTACACAAATCATCAACTCATATCAAAGCTTACATTTTTTCCCTCAAACACAGAAGCTCACAAACATTGGCAGACTTGACAAAGTTGTGAGGTCTCCAGGGAACGTGCCCTTTGACACCTCCGTAGCCCTAAACGTCCCTCTGACGCTACCCCTCACATCCCTCGTTACAAACCATTTGCTTCAGAAATAAAATAGAAGGTCCCTCATGCAATCCCTGCTTTCTTAGTAATTTATACTATTGCCTTTGCCTGGAATGTCTCTCAACTTCCACTGTCCAATGTCCAAACCCACCAGAGCATTTTCTTCATAAAGTATGCCATGCTTCTGCACACACACACACACACACACACACACACACACACACACTACTTACAACCATACAAAGTAATCACTTGCACATTTACAAGTAAAAAGTACTGTGTTGTATTGCAGGTCTCACTCTGCGCCCAGCACTGTGTGTAGTGCCTTGTGTGTGCCTTTGAATTCCTTGAGTACTTTTTCTGCTTTTTGGTGGTACTTAAAATCTTGATGTTAATATGGGCTCTATGTTTCCATCTTTGTCACCTTTGAAGGCAAAAATAAAACGTCATTGACTGGACGGAACAGGAAGCCTGATGTGTGGCAGACTTTTAATAATTCTTTTCGATTATTGAATGCATGCCTTGTAATTTCTTTTGTCTTCACCATACATTATATGTAAAATTGTTCTGCAGGAGAAAAATATATTTAGAAATCCCTATAATCTTTTGTCTTTACTATTATCCTAGATTTTCTGGCATGAAAACTTCTCTACGAGGCTGCAAGGTCAATTTTAAAACCTCATTTTGTACCCCCAAAAAGCATGAGAAGCCAGGATCTTCCACCAAAAAAAAAAAAAAAAAAAAAAAAAAAAAAAAAAAAAAAAAAAGCCTTCCTTATGAGGACATTTGGGGATTTTTTTAACCTATCATACATACCTATTGCAAATGATTATTTAAGTGTCATAATGTAAGACTCATGAGAGCCACTGACCAATCAGCAGACATGAGTGAAATTGTGAGGGAGCCCAGAGAAACAGTCAAACAGCTTTAGGCTTCACGGGACACTAATTAATCATTTTGGCTAGAAAGCCCCTCTCCCCATGGAGCATAATGGCTTCCAAGGAAGGTTTGGATGAAACATTTCACCAGATGGATTCAGTACCTACATTAAGACTCTGCCACCCACACCCTTATGGATTCATTTATTTCTCCATAAAATATTTGATAGTGTGTTGAGATAGCGGAATCTGTACTAACAATGGACTAAAGAATACATTGTGTGACAATCCACTCCAATTTTTCATAAGTCACTATGAATTAAAATGGAGGCTCATAATTAAAATTATGTCACCAAGTAAGTATCTAGCAATGCGGACCAAATCAAACTTAAGGTTTTTAATGTTATTCTTTTTGACTAATGCAGACAGGCACCAGGATGGGCATGCCTCATTAATCCTGCAGAAACCCAGCGCCCATCTTGCATTTCTTTGCTCACATTTTAGAAAGAAAATATCTGCTTAACCCCTAAGCCACACGGAAACCAATTTTTAAACCGTACATTCCCTTTAGTCATTATAATCAAATTGCAGATTCCAGAACCAGCTTTGGCACCTTTGGTGTGCCTACAAACAGCCAAGTATTATCCCATTGCAGGGATCAGGAAAACAAAGACCAGACAAATAAAATAACAAGAGCAGTATACAAATCTGCCTCCTGTACATCAAAAGCCCAGGCTCCCTCCAGGATTCCTTTTCACCTTACAACACCACACTTCCTCAGCATGCCCCCTTACAAGTTATATGCATACCTACATAAGAAACATTCTGAGCATAGAAAAGGGGGGGGGGGTTTAAATAAAAAAGATTTTTTAAAACTTGATAATAAACGGATTTTTAAAAACAATCTTCTGCTAAGAACAGACAATGACTTTAAAAAAAAGACTCAGGCATAAAATATTAGTTTTGCTTTTACTTTAAAATTAATAATGATCAGCTTTACTTGCAAGGCTTTATAGCAAAGGTTAAAATAAATGTTGATAAATTAAGACTATTAACGCAGACTGGTAATAGTCTAAATAGCAATTTACTGGCATTGCCACCTTACACTTTAATGAAATGAAAATTTGAATTGATTGTATAGGGAAAGGATCTCTTGTTTATTCTAATCTTAATATTATGGTTGATAATTTCTCCAGCAGTCCTGATGAAAACATACCTGGTCTAACGACGCCACAGGAAACTAATGATTGTAATGAATCTACTGTCGTTGAAGTGCAAAGGCACGGGCTCATAAATCTTTTTAAAATTACTAAAAGCAAACAAGTGATCAGGATTAACAAATTATTAGTTTATCATTGTTTATATGTGTTCTGCTTTATATTTATTATGTTCCCCTGGAGAAATGGTCAAAATACCTTTTAAATATTTGCATCCAATTTTATCCTCGCTCTCTCTACTCCACAGAAGCCTTCAAAGACTGAATTCTAACATCCTTTGTTTAACAGTCATCTTTAGATGTATATTTATCCTTTTGTTTCCCACTCACCAAACCTACAACAGCCAACTGATTAGAGATAGTAGTATTGTCCTTTTAATATCATATTTTGCCGACTTTTAGCCCTTTACAACTTCGGAACTGACTATTCAAATGGAAAATATGCATTCAAATGGAAAATTTTTTAAGTACCTGTTTCAAAAATGTGTCTAAAAATCAAAATTGCATGGGTAGCTTATTTTACTACATAGTTTGTGCTCTCTAAGTAAAGTAAAACATTCAGTAAATTACTCAAGGAGTCCTAGTATCCCATCACCTGTGAAGGAAGTAAAACTAAGCAAAATAAAATGAATGCACTTCACTCCAAGATAATTTCAGTCATTTAGATAACCACCTTTATTGTAGACTTTTTCATTAATTTATAGTAGAAACACAGCCAAGTTTTTGTGATCAGAAACTAAATCCATGCATGATGATTTGGGATAACTAAAAGGAAGAGGTCACCAATCTACTCCAAATGGCAACCAGAGTATTTTTATAATTTGAATGTATTTTATATGATTTTTTTTTACAGAATTGAATATGTCTGAGAGTTTAACTACTATCATATTTCCTATTATTATAGGATGGAAAGCACTGAGATACACTCTTCTCTGGTCAACTCAACTTTGATCACTGTAACGAAAGAGACATACTAAATAGTATTTTTTTTTAAAAAATGTCTCTGAAAGTGGGGACACATACTCCTCGTGGAGTAATATGGCATTCTAAAATCTGAATTCTGCTGCCAAATACTCTTAGCCTTGAATCCCAACCATGCCGTTATTAGATGTGTGCTGCTGCCTGAGTCATTTAACATCTTTGTGCCTCAGCTCCACTTCATCAGTAGGGACAATAAGAGAAGCTTCAGAGGTGAAACTAAGGGGCATATATAAGGAGTTGGGTGACATGTTAATGTTACCACTCCTTGTTCCTAAAGATATAAACATATGTACCTACACTAAAGATCCCAAACTGAAATAGGAACCTGTGTGTCTATTTCCCTAATCTTAGTGAATCATATAACTGAATCCATTGAAGGTCCAGTTAATTGGATACCCCACAAGAGTCTAAGTTAATGTCTTTTGCAGAATGACACACAGCCATAGTGTTAGTTGAGAATTTTAGCCAAAATGTGGATATTCCTACTATAACCCACAGTTGGGGCCTGACCTGTTTCCACTATTAATGGGTTACCATTTGTCTTTTTTCATTCTCGAATTTTCTGTTTGGCTGTTTTTCCTAGATCAACACAATCTTCACTTGCAGTATGACTTTATCTGGGTCTGATTTATTTATTCAACAAAAATGTATTAATGTTTATTATGTTTGTACAAAATCCTAAATACTATTGACATTAATTATCAATGACACATAGTCCTGACCCTTAAGGGAGGAAAAAAATGTATCAGTACAATGGCAGTCCTTTGTAGTATTTGCCCATCTTGGGCATGGGCTCATTCTCTACTAAAAGCTATTTCCATTCATGACATGGCCTGAACAGATAGTCAGAGACTAGTGACTCAACTCCTCTAGACAGAATAAATAAATAGGGACAGAAACCTGAAACAAGATTGACCAACCAGATATGCCTTTTTCGGAGAATGTGAAGCTAGGATTCAAAGACAGCTTCTATGGTGGTTAGGAATACATCTTGTCTAAGTTTTGAGTTGCCCCATAGAAATAAAAGGACCAAAAATCTGGCTTGCTGAATATGCACAATGAATCTGGCATACATATGTGTGTGTGCATGCACACACACACACAAAGAAAAAATTACACACACACACACAAAAAAAAAAATGCAGGGTTTGTGATTTCTTGTTACTTCTTAGTTCAAGTTCCTCAGTGAACTTAAGTATATTTCCAATTCCCTTTTCTTTCCCTCAGGTAGACTTACAACAGATATTTTTCTTAACAGAGGTCAACATGATTACTGATACTTCCAACCAAAAAGATATGTAAAAATACATATTCACATTACTAATGACAGTAGAATGACAAAATTGCTATAATAAAGGCTTGTAGGTGTGAAGACATTGTGTTCCCCAATATTTTGTGCACCCTAATAAATTTATCTGGGGTCATAGAACAGAATAGCCACTAGACAGATATAGAGGCCAGAAAATGGTGGCACTCACACCTTTAATCATAGCATTCCAGAGGCAGAGATCCATCTGGATCTCTGTGAGTTCAAAGCCACACTGGAAACAGCTAAGCATGATGACTCATGTCTTTAATCCCAGGAATGATGGAAGAAAGCAGAAAGGTATTTAAGGCGTGAGGATGAGGAACTAGGCCTGGTTAAGCTTTTTGGCTTTAGAGCAGCAGTTCAGCTGAGATCCATTCTGGATAAGGACTCAGAGGCTTCCAGTCTGAGGAAACAGGATCAGCTGAGGAACTGGCGAGGTGAGGTTAGCTGTGGCTGGTTCTGTTTCTCTGATCTTTCAGCGTTCAACCCAATACCTGGCTCTAGGTTTGTTTTTATTAGTAAGACCTTTTAAGATTCATGCTACATGTAGGGACAAGCGTTGGGAGGCAGAGACTACAGTCAACAGTGTGGCACATTTGAGATGCTATGGTTACTGTATCCTACAGAGTCATAATTGGATGTCAGAGGAGATTTTCTCCTTGTCTTAGTCATTTTTCTGTTGATATGGTAAAACACCATGATCAAGGCAGCTTGTGAAAGAAGGAGTTTCACTGGACTTACAGTTCCAGAGGGTTGGGGTTTATGATGTTGGAGCAGCAAACACATGGCAGCAGGCACATGGCAATGAACACATGGAGCAGCTCCTATGAGTTCGCATCCACAGGCAGGAAGCAGAGAGCACACTGGGGGTGGCATGTGTATTTGAAACCTCAAAGTCTGCCCCCGGTTGTGCATGTTCATACCTCCTAATCCTTCCCAGATAGTTCCACCAACTGGGGACCAAATATTCAAATGTATGAGCCTTATTTAAACCACCACACTTGAGCTCCCACATCTACTTAGGAATCAGCCTCATGCAAAGGACTAGTTCCAAGGCCCTGCCTTGTCATACCCTGTCACAACAGTTTTTTGTCGTTGTTGTTTTGTTTTGTTTCCGAAGCTGAGGACCAAACCCAGGCAAGCGTTCTACCACTGAGCTAAATCCCCAACCCCTGTCACAATGGTTTTAACACCAACTAAGCTACTAAGTTTTTTAAGCAACACAATTTAGGTCACCAGTTCTGTATTTCAGCTGCTTGTTCAAAATCGTATAGTCTTTAACATCGTTGGAGCAGAAGTATTCTGATTTTTAATGCCATAATTTCCCCAGCCTTCTGGGGGCAGTATGAAGCTCCTACAGGGAGGTCCAGTGGCTCTAGGGATATTGATTGCCTGCAAGCTCAAATCTAAACCCTAGCATAACTTTCACATCCCTCCCCAGCCTTGTTTCAGTCATACCCACCCTGTCACAGTGTTCATAGCCCACCCCCCTGTGTTCATCTTTCCCTTAGCCCAACTGTCTGATGAAATGATCTTCAGCGCACTGCTTGCCTCCATTACACCTTCTCCATCTCTCCAGGGAAAGGCTATATCTCCCACTCCGCCCTTCTTTGCACATAAGTCATCCTTCTTAACTAGTGGTTAGCCATTGGTTCTTACCCAGCATCTCTAGAGTCACAGTTACCAAACAATTTATGAAGAGGCAGGCTTATTGAGAAAGAAAGTACAGACAATTGGAAGTGTGACTGAAGAGCAAGCCAGCCCCCAAATGACAAGTGCCAGAAACCATTCTGTTAGGAATGTGTTCCTCTCAATCCAGCTGTGCTGGGTGTTCTATTAATGCAAAAATGTTGAAGTAACCTAAGTATAAATTTATATGGCATACATTTCCCCTGTGGCAAGATGAACTAAGCCACAAAAGAAGGAAAGAAAGGAGAGGAAAGGTCAGACAAGGGGACATCCAGATAGACACTTGGCGGGACCTGAGACTCTTGCATTTAATTGATTAAAAATGCAGCAACAGACACCGCGATCACTGATATCACTGGAATTCCATTTCATTCTCTCAACGAATTTGCTGCAACTAAAGGTGGAAATGTTATTTCAATTGATTTTTAATCTGTGACAAAGTACATTTCCTTTCGCCTTCTACCGATGGCACTGAGAAGGTGCTGGCTTATTGTATTAACAGATGAGAAAGTCCAATGTAGCCATTTTGTAAAGTGATTTGATAATGCAGTACAAGTCAATTCAGCTTTTGGTCAGTTAGTGGGAGATGCTAAATACCCGTCACTGAGCTCCTCAGGCGCAGCTGCAATGTGAAGGAGGATCAGGGCTTCTGAGCGCAAAGAGAAACGCCAGCTCAGCACTGAGGCTCTGTGTCACTAAATACCAATCCCACTGTTGAATCTGCACTTGGTTTCTCCATCTGCAAGATTAACAGAAGGCTGCTCACTCCCAAGACAGCACAGAAGGACAAACACCTAGTTCAGTGCATCAAAAATAAGGAATTGTCTCATTTTATAATAAGCAAAGTGAATATGATCAATTCCATGATGAGAACGACTTAATAAACAAATATATATGGTTATATTTGACTACCTAAAAAAAGCATCTCAAAATATCTATAGAAGCAAACACACATCATCATCTGAGATACTCATGAGGTTGGTTTTCATTTTACTGCCTATTTTGGAATCTGTGTTACAGTTTCTGGTTTTAACAGTTGCAATTAGCAACCTTTTTCCTATGACTATAAAAATCTGGTCTCATTACAGCAACAAAAACAATGATAATAACATTAGGAAGTAAAACATGTGTTTTTCTTGCATGATCTCATTTAATTCACACGCTTAAGAAAACAGGGAGCCGAACAATTTCAATGTGCAATTCAATTATCATCCCACAGTCCACAGAACCACAAAACTGGAGCCCACAGCTGATGATCCGCTCCACTTGGACCCATTGTTCCTGTCATTGGTGAGCTTTCGCTTTGGTCTAGAGTTGTTAGTGAACACGCATCTCAGCTTGACTTTTGTGGAGCAACATCTAAAAAGTACAAAGTGGAGCACACAGAACCGCACCAGCCCTTCTTACACACCAGTCTGCTGTGTTCAAATCCCAGTAAGTCCCCCAGCAGCCTGGGTCTTCCTGTTCAGTTCTTATTCTTAGGAGATCTCTTTCAGACCTTTGCACTGTATATGGATACCAACTGCTGGCTGTGGGCAAATGGGATTTGAAAAAAGAAAAGAAAAAAAAACAAGATTATGGAAGCAGTTATTAGGCAGAATTCCATGTGAAACACAATTTGAAAGAGAAAATTTGCATGTAGCAATCATCTGTACATGACTATAGCTTTATCTTTTATTATGTTACTTATTGTAATTGATTAGCTATAGTGTAACAGTATTTAAATTCAGGAACATTCTGTAAATAATTTCCCTTTTTTAAGTCTCTCTAAGCTTTTTGTTTCCGCCAGCACACTCCATGTCAGTTAACAACTATACTCTTTACATAATTCTGAAATATTGAACTGTATGCTAAATAAGTAAAATATTTTAAGATAATGCCCTGAGGAAATAGTATTTCATATTGTAACTCAATATGCCCTAAGGTAATTATTCTGATATCAATATGCAAAATAGCTGTAAGTTGTATTACTCTATATTTCTTCTTGTTTTGCTTCTTTGTAGCCAGCAATAAATTTAAGAGTAGAGAGAAAAAAAAAATGAAAGTAAAAGTTTGCAGTTGATTTTCTTAACAAGATTATTTGCCTAGGGAGAGAGAAATTTCACTTGGTCCTTTCCTAATTATTCATGTAAATTAAATTCCACAAGTGAAGAAAAATTCATAAAAGTCGTACTTACTCATCTGAGAGGGAAATATGGCATATGAATGGGGCCCATAACCTCGGAAGGTGAAATGTAGAAAATATCACAAGCAACTCCCACATTAAGTTAAGTGAACCAAAAAAAAAGGGAGATTCTTGGTGTGAAAGAGACTTCAAGGACATCCTCCCTAATCGCCTCTTAATGGTCTCCAGTCTGTGACACAGGAAACAAATCAAGAATTCAGAGAACATGGAATTATTAATCACTTGAATTTGATACCAAATGTAAGCACCGCTGGACATGTTTTAAATGTTAAAAAAAAAAAAAAAACTTTTAAATGTAATGTTTAAAAAGGCAACACCAACTGCAATTTAATTTTCTAAGACATTGGTAATGTCACATGCTAGAAGAATGGCACATTCTCGTGTATTCTGAAGTCTACATTGTCTTTTCATAAGCCTAAAATATATTAGGACGAAATTAAAAGCACAGTACCACAGGCTTAGATACTGCCAGGCGTTCGATATTCGAAGTGAACTCAAATCACTCAGAAACACACATATGGAGTGCTAAATAACACAACGGTGTTTTTATTCAGATATAAACAGTTTAATCAATCCTTTCACAAAAGACATAACCACTAACTGGGAAATATGTCTAGCAATCAGGAGACAATCTTTGAGATCTCTTTGGGATAAAGCTTAAAACCATGAGGAAAAAAAAAAAAAGAATAAGCCAGAGATAGTGACTAGTGGACCGTGGAGGGGGAAGACAGAGCAAAAGCTGAATGAGACTGTGACAATAGCTGAAAGAACCGAGACCAGGCTGACATCCATCAAGAGCTCAAAGAAAGAGCCAGCTCATGGAGGAATGTTAAAGAGACAACTCACAGAAAGGGTTTTCCACAGAGTGGATCTCATATGTCTCACCTTGCTTGTATCCACACACCAAACTGTGTTCTTTGCTAGTCTTTATGTACTTGTAATGGTTGATGCTGATTGTCAACTTGACAGCATTGAGAAATTACCTAAGAGATTAGACCGCTGGGTGTATCTGGGACAGTATTACCGAACTAGGGCTCTGGCCTAGGGAATGACAATGCATCATAGATTCAATTTATTTATTTAGGTTTTTCAAGACAGGGTTTCTCTGTGTAGCTTTGGTGCCTGTCTTGGATCTCACTCTGTAGACCAGACTGGCCTCAAACTCACAGAGATCCGCCTGGCTCTGCCTCCCGAGTCCTGGGATTAAAGGTGTGTGCCACCACTGCCTGGCTAAATTCAAATTTTGGAAAGGGCCAGCAAGATGGCTCAGCAAGTTAAGGCACTTGCCACCAAGCCTGACAACATGAATCCGATCCCCAATACCCACATGGTAGATGGGAAAAACTGACTCCCACAAATTGTTGTCCTTTAATACACACACACACACACACACACACACACACACACACACACACTTACTCACTCATGCACACAGCACAACAGATGCACAAAATAAACAGAAATTAATTAAAATTTTGAATATGCTATTTGGAGGCAGTGGAAGCATAGGAGATTGACCTGGCCAGAGCAAGTAAGGCACTAGGGGAATGCCCTGAGAATGTTATATCTTACCCTGACCCTTTCTTGTTGTTAATGTTCGCTCTGCTTGCTATCTACCTCTGTCACACTCACCACAATGGTGCTTTGCCTACCTAGAAACAACCAGTGACCATGAACTGGACTCTCGGAAACCATGAGCCAAAATAAATCCCTTCTCCCTTAAGATGGGTCTGTCAGATGTTTTTCTACAGTGGTGAGAAAAGTTGAGTAATAGAAACCCACTATAAGTAGCAGGAAAAGTAAGAAAGGAAGTAAGAAACATCTTAAAGACAATGTAAATGTGAATGTAAACAGACTTGGTGCAAGAAAGATTCAAAGAAGGATAAGACAAAAATCACTCAACATTTCAAAACTCATGATACAGAAGAAAGAAAGTCAAGAGAAACTTGAGTAAAGAAAACATCATGATTCTGAGGTTCCATCAGAAAATTCATTTAGAATTTTAGCAAATATGATCTGAAGTCTGACTCCAACAAGGAGGTCAGAGATGCAAAGAAGAGATAACAGTCTTCTAAGTGGATATATTCACCAAGATATGACTTTAAAGAAGACTATGAATAATATAAGTCAATATGTGTGTTACAACATATAAAGAGAAATAACAGCATAAAAGAAAGAGAGAACATCATAAGATCATTATAGCATTTTCTTTTATTGTTTTATTAATAAAAATAATCAGGAGTCAGATATTAAGGTAATACTTGATAGACCCACAAACAACAGAGAAAACAATTGGCAACCTCTACTCTCCATGCTTCCCCAATTGGAAAGAGCCTGCCCATCTCCTTGGGTTCTCCACGTTCCTCTTGTGTGTCTGCCCATCTCCCCCTGAGTCCACTACAGAACTCTATGGTCCACTTCTGCCCGCTGAATGGGGACCCCACCTTCCGAACCAAAGCCCGACTCCATTGGCGGTCTAGGAGCAACATCACAAATTTCCTGCAATAGATCATAGACATTTAATGGGTAAGAAATGGGTAAGAATGGTTGATTCCCAGGCTGAGCCAAGTGTCCCTGTATAAGCCCCAGGTTTCACTGGACCTGCCTGGACTGAATCTACCAGGTTGAACTCAATCCTCTGTGGAGTCTTTGCCCTGGAAGAGATGGGAATGGGGGGTGGGCTGGGGGGAAGGTGGTGGTGGGGAGAACAAGGAATCCGTGGCTGATGAAAAAAAAAAAAGAATGGTTGATTCCTTTTCTTTTCCAAATTATCAATCTAGACTGGCTGGACTAATAAATTCTTCCCAAGAACTAATACTGATCTAGGGAGTATATATTTCCTATATATAGTTCAAGCATACTGAAATGAATAATTTCTACGTAAAGAGATGTTTTCTAGTAATGCCTAAAGCAACAATTGCTATTATCAGCCATCTTTCAACCATGAGTGAAGTCACCATGGAACAGAAGAGAGAAGATAAAAAAAAGTTCTTAAGAAAGCAATACCACAGTTCTGGCCTGCTCTGTTTAAAGTCCACCTTCCTTTGGACTCCTTATATTATATAAAATTACTTTTGCCTAAAATCATTTCCTGAAAAACAAAGTCTTCCTGACAGACCAAGATAAAATCCCTTTGAAAGAATTCAAATATTATGGGCAAGTTTGAAAAAAAAATTGACTTTCACTATTAGGAAGATAGTATTCTAGTCTATCACTGACTATTGATGCTATCCATTCTCTGAAGGAACGGCATTTATCTACCCTATCACATGTGACTTGCCTATGCCTATTGTAACAGGACCATACAACCTGCCTGAAATGTGTGTAGACTGTCAGATGTGGTCACAAAGTGCTCATGCTACATCTAAGCAGATACTTTGGGACACTGAAGTGGCCAGAGGTTCCCCTATCCTTTCCATCCACCAGGTTCTTTATCATAGCTGCCTCCATGTGGATTCTGAATGAGAAGACAGAGATCCTAACAGATGGAAAATAGAGAACTGGAGGAGCAACAAACAACCCACGAGCAAATCAAAAATAAACATTTGTTATTTTAAATAACTAAGACATGTTTTGCTCCAGTAAAGCTGAATGTTAAGCTCCTTCAAGGACATACTTTAGATTACTTATTCTAAATGTCAGACTCCAAAGGATTAAGTAATAAAAGTTGTGAAGAAAAGGGACAGATACTCCTCCATGTAGATTGTAGAATGCCCCAGAACATGTCACTCACAATAACAATGAGGAAAGAAAAGCCAAACTTTTCTTGGTTTCATGAGAGAGTTATAGGATGATAAACTAAATTCCAAAGACTGGCATTTCCCCTCCAGTGAAAGACTCACATGCCTTCATATGCAACATGGAATGGGAGGAAGGGACAATGGCTGCAGAAATGGGGATGAAGAGGGTTCCAGAAAGGACCTTCACTTACTGACAATGGCAAAGAGAGATGTAAAGCTTACACTGAGGAAACCCAGGAGGAAAGCCTCTCACTGTTCTACCTACTTCAACTTCCTGCTTGAAACATTGATCCAAGAGTTCTGACAGAAGGTGCCAATGGGATTCCTAAGCCATGGAAAGTGATCTTTGAGCAAGAAGAAACAATGCAAGAGAATGTTCAAAGAACAGAAATAAAGAGCTTAAGAAATCGCAGTTATCAAAAGAGGGAAGCAGATCACACAAACCAAAAGGAAGCAACTTGAAAGTAAACCCAGACAAGAGCCCAGAGCAGTAACTGATGGGTGCTCAGGAGTCCCTAAAGACAGTAAGTGGACCAAGAATGAGGTGTCCATCAGAAACTCTGCAGTAAGACAGGCCAGTAAGTTGGCAAAATCCACTAGTGTGTTATGTTTGAACTTTAACAAGACTCATGACAAAGTCTTTCATGATGTTCAGATTTACAAGATAGAGCCATAAAAATAGAGAGGAAAACTTCAACAAATAGACTACAGGAAAGTCAAAGACTAATCACACCCCTATTCTAAAGATCTTCCAATGGAGGGATTTATATGGGAAAGGCTATTCAAATAAGATTTAAAAAGAAAAAAAAAGTGTGATTACTGTAGGTGAACTTAGTAGCAACCACAATAATTTAAATAGCACTTAAATACATTTCAGTTGTGGTACTTAGTTTTTTCGGGTTTTGGCTGTTTGTTTGTTTGTTTGTTTGTTTGAGTCCTCACATAATCTTTAAAGGATAGTTCTGTTTCTACAAACAAGGAAACGGGTTTAGGAAGGTTAAGTAAGTAAACTGCTCAAAATAATACACTTAGTAGTAGGTAAAAGAGTGATTGTAGAATTGGGTCTGAGTGCGAAAGTTGTTCTCTTAAATCTTGAACGCTGTCCTTGAAATAATGCATGGAGTATACACTAAGACAGTGAACCACACAGCCGTGTAGAGAGATCAGTGAAGAATTGATCGGTTGATCTGATCAGTGCAGAGAAGATGCAGGAAGGAGGAGTCAATAACATACCAGGCAGTAGGGATGAAGGCAGGACTGAGATGAACTAGAGGGCAAGAGAGATGATGCTGGGATGAGTTAGTTGTGGAAATGGAGAAAAGATGGACTTGTTTGAACTGGGGTCAATGAAGCAGCTGAAGAGGCAATACAACTTGATTTTCATCTCCCAAAGACAATTAAAATTGCACATCTTTGTAAAGTCCTCTCAGTCTCTTCGGCACCTTCACTATTGCTGGTAAAGATAAACAGCCTGGCTTATGAGAATCTAAAGGCGCTTATGCAGTACATATTTCCTCAACTCTCCCCTTTCCTAACTCTTAGCAACCTTAGCGCTCCCAACAAGTTCTTAATTAAACATTTGGGTTTCATCACAAATGTCAAATTGTCATTTGATCAGCAAGGCAAAGCATAAAGTTTAATATTTTTAATATATATTCAACTTATTTCTCTCACCTCTACTATTGCCACATTTAAACAAGAGTAATTTATGTAAACTTTTAAAAATAAACATACTGATATGTGTTATTGTCAAATATTATAATAAGCCTAACCATAGTAATTTTTCCAAACTTAATGTAGAACACTATGTGCTATTTAAGTAACAAATCTGGAATTTGGGGAAGCAATTTAAACTTTATAAGAGTAAACAAAAAAGTTCAAAAGCAATGGAGCCTTTTAAGTTTCTGTGGTTAATACACACAAATATTAATACAGCTAAGTAATCCAAACTGGCAGCATAAATGTGGCACAAAATCATCATCCTTATATGCATTATAATGAGTGTGTGTACTTCACAGAAATGTGAGGTACACACAGTGCAGGGAAAATGCTGTTTTTCTCTAAACCTGTGGAAATAGTTGGTCACCCAGTAAGTCAAGAGAATCTAAAGTTTTCCGTCATTTATAGCAGTCTCCTGCCTTAAATGTAAAATCATTGGCTTACACAGTGAATCATTATAAATCTCTCACAAGCTTTTAAACCAATCAGTCAAGCTTAGAATGCAGTGATTTGGAGAATCATAGCTCTGAGGCTTTGGGGCCTCACTGTGCAAGGGTAATAAATGTAAATGATTTTGTAACTTGTAGAAACACAGGTTAGTTCTCTCTTTACCTCCCAAAGAGCAACTGAGTTTGACTAAGGAGGTTTACTGTGATCCCAGGGAAAAGAAATCTATTATGTCACTTTCTTTCCTGAATCCTAGGGAAAAGAATAACATAAAAAGCAGTTAATCTGTTAAGCACACAAAGCCTACTATATAGAAAAATGCCACTCAAAAAGCCCCGATTCTCTGTGTAATTTGCAGCCTTCCCAGTGAGAAATGAGCCTTTCTAAAGCACAATTCAGTAAGTGGTACCACTTACTCAATTTGCCCTCATTTTGGCAAGAGAATCTTCACAACAGAGAATGCACATCTGATGTCATCACAATTCTAAAACAGAAACGAAATCTATTTTTTTGCAGTCCACATGAAATTATGTTCAAATTTTGAAAATAAATCTTATGCAGCGTTTGAACAATTTCTTTCCATTGGAGACATAACTTCATGAAAAAAGCAAAGTGATTTACTGAGAGGAGTAGAGCTATTCAAAATATATACATATTATCATAGTGTTAATAAATGTTTAACTATATACAACAAAATGTAAATGATGCAAAGTGCGTCCTCATTCAACTTACAGTTTTTTCTCATTAGAGTCTTGCTAAAATTTCTTAAGCTAAAACAGATAATAAAGTATTCCTCTTTCAGGTACGCTCTGGGTTTGCACTGTTCTGCTGTTTTATTTCTGTCGACGGTCTTCAAATCAATGGTCATGTGTCCATGCCTGCATCTCAAGGTCATAGTGTCAGACTGCTTAGTGTTTGTTTTCTTTGTCAATGTTCAAGTTTTGAACAAATTCCTCAAGCAGGCTTATTAAATTCTTCTGCTCATGAAGTCTGCTCTCCCTGGCTCATCTGAGCTTTCTGCATTCTTCACATTTTTGCAAAACTAGACAAATTTAAGGTCCTATTAGCAGAACTCAAAGCTGACATCCAAATGGCAAGCAAGGTGGAGAGCTCATGTTCTTGATACCCACAGGGGGGAGGGATGCAAACAGCATGAAAAAATGCCTCTCAGGCAGGCTTGGTAGTGCACACCTTTAATCCCTACATTCAGAAGGCACAGGCAGGTGGCTCTCTGTGAGTTAGAAGCCACCCTACATGGTGAATTCCAGGTCAGCAAGACATACACAGTGAGACCCTGTTGCAAAAGAATAAAGAATGCCTCTCCATTGTGCATTCTTGTCCTCTCCTCTGTCTAGAGGAGGGTCTTGTTTACCATGTCATGCTCAGCATTGTGTGAGCTATGCTGGCAAGTACAAAGACCTGGAAACTGCATATTTATTGTTCTGTTTAAGTAATGATATCCATTTCACCTGGGAAGAGAACACTTGAAAATGTGCTATGAATCAACTGGAAAAAGCCACTGTAAAGCAATGTACAGCTGAAACTGGGATGTAGAGATGTGTGGTGGAGAAAGACGAAGTGTAAGTATATACCATTCTTTCTGACTTACACATTTTTCTTTTTGTTTTTTCATCTGCTTGTTGTCTTTGTTTAGGTTTATTTTGTTTGTTTGAATGATTGTTAACTTAGGGCAAAGGCGCATACTAGACAAGCACTCTACCTCTGCCCCAATCTTGATTTCGTTACAAAATGAGGTCATAAGAGGTTATAGATAAAAACAATGGGATGCATGTCTTGGTTAGGGTTACCGTTGCTGTGATGAAACACCATGACCAAAGCAACTTGGGGAGAAAAGGATTTATTCATCTTATCCTTCCACCTTACAGTTCATCATCAAAGGAAGCCAGGACAGGAATTCAAACAGGACAGGAACTTGGAGGCAGGAGCTGATGCAGAAGCCTTGAAGGAGTGCTGCTTACTGGCTTGCTCCTCATGGCCTGCTCAGCCTGCTTTCATATAGAACCCAGGACCACCAGTCTGGAGATGGCACCATCCACAATGGGCTGGGCCCTCCCCCATGAATCACTAATTAAGAAAATGCCCTACAGGCTTGTCTACAGCCATATCTTATGGAGGCATTTTCTCAGTTGAGGTTCCCTCCTCTTAGATCACTCAACTGTGTCAAGCTGACATAAAACTAGCCAGCACAGTAAGCTTATAAGATATTGTAGCATGCCTTTTCCTGTAACTCCTCCACACCCTCAAAAGATCATTTACCTATTTCTGAGATATTGAAAGTATTTTTTTTTTTAAAGTAAAAGCCGTAATCAAATGATAGCTACAAGAACATCACAGTTGTTCAGCATCTCCGTCTTGCTTCTGCTCTCTGGTGTGTAGACATGTGCTAAACAAACTGCAGTATTTACTACACATGCTACACAGTACTTCAGTCAACAGCAGACTGGATTTACAATAGAAGTCCCATAAAATTATAATGGAGCTGAAAATTATCAGTGGCCAAGTGACGCTACAGCCATTCTAACATCACCGTGCTCCGTATTTCTCACACATTTGTGGAAATGTTTCCACCAACAGACCTATATCATACTGCCAGTTACACACAAGAATAGCACAGACACTTACATTCAGTGCATCATTAGTAAATGGCTACCACTCACTGGTTCACATGTTTGCTATATTATATTTTTATCCTTATTTTAGAGCACATCACTGGTCAGCGGCTTCATGTGTCTGTTTGCCATGTCTCCTGACTGCATCATTTTCTCTTGGGCTGAATTTAATCTCACATTTCTTTGTTCATCTAGCCCTAGAAGCAAAGCAAAGGCTTTGTAGCCCTAGCACGCAGAAGGCTATATGGGTTAGGTTTGTGTAAGTACACTGTACGATGTTCACAAAACGACTTGGTTGCCTCAAGACACACTTCACAGAACATTTCCTCTCCATTAAGCAACACAGGCCTGTACTTGTATTATTATTAAACATTATATATATATATATATATATATATATATATATATATATATATATATATAACTAAATATCACACTAAGGCTTTATGTCTATGAATTGAGCTTTATATTTTTTGGTCAAGTTTCAAACCATGATTACATACAATAATTCAGTTAACTAGTTAATTTGTTAACTTAATTTGTTAACATTAATTATTGTTCATATAAAGCTAAAAATTCAATCTTGAAAAAACTAAGTTTAAATATAATATTCCAGATCTGATATTTCAACAGAAACATGCATCAGGTAATAAATAGCTCCCTTTGATCATTGTTTTTAAAGCCTCTTGAACCATGCTCTGATTAGTTCTATTTAATATTTAACATCTGGTTAGTCAATTTCAATCTGCAGAGAACACTGCTGGAAAAATCCTATGCTGACTAAATACATTTATAACACTACAAAGCTGACATGTAATTGATTTTAGTTCCCATAAAAAGATTATGTTAACTTTCCTTAATCTATATATTTATATTTTGTGCAGTCTGTAGAACTCATACTAGGGATGCTAAATTTTTATTTCCTATCAATATTTTATGTAAAATTGATAGGGTTATATTTTAGTCTAACTACCACTTTTTAATTTTTGCCCTTGGAAAGGAAGTAACATACTGAAAAATATTGCTGCACAGTGGTGGCACTAATACAACAGAGGTTTCCTGGCCAGCTGCAACCCTTGGAATCAGTGGGAGAGGTACAGCAGCTTTTCTGATATGCCCTCAGACCCAGACAGGTTTTTAGTTTTGTTTTAAATTAAGTGTTCTTTGTGTTTTGTTTTTTTTACATTTTTGAGACAGGGTTTCTTTGTGTAGCCCTGGCTGTCCTGGAACTCGCTCTATAGACCAGGCTGACCTCGAACTCAGAGATCTGCCTGCTACCGCCTACCAAGTTCTAGGATTAAAAGGGTGCACCACCACCACCCTGCTTTAAATTAAGTTTCTATTTCTCCAAAGTCTAGTATATTTTGTTATTATTGTTGCTGTTAATATTATCTAAATAGGATGTTTATTTTTATTGTGTATGTTGTTTGTGTGTTGTGTGTCTGTGTGTATGCATGTGTTGTAGTTGTTGTTGTTGTTTTGTGTGTATGTGTGTTTACACATACCATGGCATGCATGTGGAGGTCAAAGAACAACTTCCAGGAGTTAATTCTCTCATTTTATAATAAGGAGTTAAATTCATGTCATTATACTTGGGAACAGACCCCTTTATCCACTGTGCCATCTCACCAGCTCTAAGAGAAAGTTTTGAACCAAACGATCTGGATCAAAGATGATAGTGACTTGGACTAGGGGTGAACAAAAGGAATTAAAAAGAGGCTGAACCAAGAGTGAACGATAAAGTAAACAATAGCCTCTGGATAGCACTATGAACTCAAAAGTTCTAAAAAATACATAAACTGTTTTTGTAAAGTGGTTGGATTCTGCATACATATTTTAACCTTGGTCCTAAAATATTTGGTCAGAGGGAAAACGTGGTCTAAAAAGAGGGGGCTGACTCCAAGCACTCTGAGCAGATAGAGAGGTTGGACTTGAGAAGTTCCTCAGTTAAGCAGACTGGGAAGGCAGTTGACTCATGGGAGCCACTGGCAACTGTGAGAACTGTTAAGGTGGCACAGGCATGAAATCTCTCCCCCTTCAAAATTCTACCAACATGCCTATGAGGAATGCAGGTCAGCACATCCAGGAAGCATGTAAATGGCTAACCAATTTAGGTACTTGAAGGATAAAGTCACCTAAATTACTATGACTGTCCATTCAAGTCATAGTCAGCTGTTGCATAACAGGTCCTCAGAAACCTCAAGTCAGGAGCACAGGGACTGAGGCCACAAGAGCTCGGTGGCTAGGGGCACTTGCCACCAAGTCTGATGACCTGACTCCTTTTCCCAGGCCCCACATGGTAGAAAGAGAGAACTGACTCCTATAAGTTGTACTGTTACAGCTGCAAATGTACTGTAGCATGCACGTACTCACCACTCATATTCATATAAATAAACTATAAATAAATGCAAGCAAAAACTTGTAAAGAATAAAACAGTCATTTGTTTATAATTGGCAGACTGAAGATTGTATATTTTAACATTATGCATTATTTTAAATGTACATATGTTATAAAATACTAAATCAAGCTAATTAGCGAATGTTATTATCTCGTATTACTATTTTTGTGTTGAGAACACTTACAATCCATTTTCTTAGAAATCTGCAAGAATACAAAAGGAGCAGGCATTTTTATACTTATATTCTTTCTGATATCTTAGGGGAATTTTCTGGAAGTATATAAAATGGCAAATACATTTGTAGTAACTCTATTCCATTTTTAACAGTATTTATTGAGCATTTGTGATGGGATGGCTTCCAAGGGGCATACAAATTAAATAGAAACCCCATAAATCTTGTAAAATATAAAATATTACAGCTCTCAAGATACCTATAGTCTAAAGGGGAAATACACACAAAATAGGAGAAATGCTTCAAAAGCAGTACTGTTTAAACTTAAATGTACATAAGAATTTCTGCATCTAACCCCAGAGAATTTTTGGTAGACATAAAATAAGACCTAACATTTCAACAAGATTCCATATGATTTTAATGAAGATGCTCTGTAACTCCAAACAATAGGACTAACTTTCAAATGTACCCAGAGAAATTTATCCTTAATAGTTTATAGTATTTTACATCTAACTCAAACTTAAGATGCAGGCATTCTGTCCTATAACATCAAACTCTAAAGACTGGTTCCACTGAAGTCTAACCCTCTTAAATACATCTACATATTCTAAGAATGTAAACTTTCAGCCTCTTTTAAAATGTTGAAATATAAATAATATTAGTTTAATTCAAGTATAATTACATTACTTCCTGCTTCCTTCTCCTGTATCCTAGCACTCCCATGGATCTCCTTGCCTCCAAAAATCTACAGTCTACTCTTCTTGAATTATTGTTGTTACATATACATATGTCTTAGTTATGGTTTCTATTGCTGTGAAGAGACAGCATGGCCATGACAAATCTTATAAATGGAAACATTTAATTGGGGCTGGCTTACAGTTTCAGAGGTTTAGCCCATTATCATCATAGTGGGACATGGCAGTGTGCAAGAAGATGTGGTGCTGGAGAAGGAGCTGAGAGTTCTACATCTTGATCCACGGGCAACACAAGGAGATACTATGTACTGGGTATAGCTTGCGCATATGAGACCTCAAAGTCTACCCCCACAGTGACATACTTCCTCCAACAAGGCCACACATCCTAATGGTACCACTCCATATCGGTCAAGCATTTCTATGGGGGCCATACCTATTCAAACCACCACAGCGTATAAATGAATACATCTGTAAGTACAACCCTGTGACTCCAGTTAGTGTTGTTTACATGTACATATTTTTCCAGAGCTGACCACTTACTGTTGCATATCCAGTTGAGGGGTTTGTGTTAAAGTTTGTGTTAAGGATGTGTTAATTAGGACTAGGCATCCCATGAGCAGTTGTTCTCTGCATTTGAACTAGCTGTAGCTTTTTGCTATGGTCTCCTACTTCTGCAAGAAGAAACTTATCTGATGATAATTGAGATCTACATTTATCTGTGGGTATAAGAAGAAATATTTATAATACAGTTGGGAAATTATTCTGATTTAAGAAACTGGCAGTCATAGAGAATTCTCCTTTTGGGTCTATGACCTCTCTGACTACAGGTGATAGGCTAGTTTTTATAGTACCAGACATAATCCCCCGCCCCAGTGTTGAGTGAGGCTTAGATCCAGTTAGATGGCTGTTGGTAACAGCTGAGATACAAGTGCCACTACTTCACCACCATGGAAATGTTGCCAATCCAGTCATTGTTGTGGTGAATACACTTTATATCTGGCTTGGACTACCATGAATATACTTTTCCCTTGTCAGCCTACATAGTACCTTCTGATACTGTGAGAGTCCCTCCTCAGGAATGGAGCTTCCAGATCAGTTGCAGCTCAATTACTCCAAGTCCAGTGTCAAATGCATGTTATGTCCTCAGCAATAGGGTCTTACCTTCTGATTCTGAGAGACAGCCAAAGGCAATGGCAATAGCCTATATTGTTCAGGGGAATCTCTTGGACTCCCTGACCAACAATTCAAGAGGAGGTTTCTCATGTATGGGGCTGGGATTTTTGTCTGATAGTCATTGACTTTTCAGGGGAGCATTATCACCCCAAGCGGTGGAACTTCTTTCAAATATATACATATATATGCTACATAAATGTGTATTTTATATAGTTTTAGGTGAATATACAATAATGACTCCCTATGCCTTGTTCAAGCATCCTTAGTGTTATGTATTCCTCCTCCCTCCCTCCCCAGTTAAAGCCCCTCGCTTTTCCTATTTCTCTCCTCACAGCGCCTATGTCCTACTATCACCTACACTTGATTCCCCCATTTACTCTCTTATTTTCCTGGCTTCTGTAGTTACTCTAGGGTATGTACTCACATCTACAAATTTGGAACTGTGAACCACAAATGAGAGAGAACATGCAAAGTTTGTCCTTCTGGGTCTGGGTTACATCACTCAGCACACTACACTCTAGTTCTATCCAGTCACATGCAAATTCCATGATTTCATTTTTCTTTATAGACAGATAGTATCCTGATATATATATATATATATATATATATATATATATATATATATATATATATATATAATTTATATTACCCAGCCATCAGTTGCAGAATTTGGTTGTTTCCATTTCCTAGCTGTTGTGAGTAGAGTGGCAATGAGCATGGCTGACCAAGTATCTGTAGAGTAGAATGTTGAATCCTTTGGGCAGCTCCACCTCTTTGATCCTAACTTCTGTGCATATTGCTTTCTGAATAGATTTTGTGAGGATGTAAGCCTCCTTCCCTCATTACTCTGTCCAAGAGAGAAAGAAAGGGTGGGAGAAGGAATGTGTTAATAAATAGAATAGACTTTGTTAGAGTTTGGAGATAAAATAGTTGAGGCAAAGATTATTAGACACTGTGAAAATAATTTTAATTTCAAATTCAGCCTTAGATATTGCATATCCTATTTGTACCCACAAATCAGAAACTTTACTGCCTTGAAGCTATGTTATAATTGCATGATACAATGTGTGTAAAGCTGAAATGAATGATACACAAAATCAGTATTTCATAGAGACACTGAAATATCATCAGCTCATTCTCTGGAATTAAAAATGGGTACTGTGATTTCTTAGTCCTAAAGAACAGATGACATTTTTAGACCGTTTTATCCTTCAGATTCTCTGATTATATGGGTAGTTATTGCTGTTTGCCTAGAACTTTTCTCTAAGGCTCCCTAAAATAACATATTTACATATGATATGAGCTCAGCTCATAACTTGCAGTAGTAAGCAATTCATTTAAAATTTGGGACCTGGGAGACTGAGCAGGAAGCCAGAAGAGCCGTATGCTATGGAACTGCTAAATCAACAAAGGATAATTTCAGAACCTTGTCAGAGGACTCTGTACATACAATACCCATTCCAGACTAATTTACAGCACCCATGGCAAGGCAAGAAAGATCTCCAGGTGCCTCTCTGCGATATGGATACTACCTCACCCTGATCCAAGAAGTAATATAAAGTTACACTGTACATAAAAATATAAACACGCCAACTACATAATCAAATTCAGTTACACAGAATGATCTGTAATGATGTGTTAATGTGTTCTTATTCTTAAAGTTGTTACACAGACCCAAACAAAGAGGGAATCTTAGGAAGAGCTGCAGAGAGGAGGAAAGATTGGAATCAGGGAGAGAATAGCCATGTATTTGGAAAGAGAAATGGAGGGTAAGAGTGGAAGTTGATGAAACATTGGTGAAAAACGACAGGGATATTAACCTAATTGGAGCTCTATGCCCATCTGTGTGCCCCTGACAATGAAGACAGATAGTCTGGATAGACTCAAGTGGCTCATGAGAAATGTTAAGTGCAATTTCAAGCACATGATTAGGAGATGGATGGTGATTGTTTGGGAGCTTGGGGAAGATTCGATTCAAAATAAAAAAAAATAGGATAATTTAATTTTGAAGAGAAAGTTGAGTTGTGTTTTGAAGGCAGAAAATCAACTATGCACTCTCCTCTATAAGTCTGATGAAGAATGAATGATACATGGTTGCGTATGACACTAGTCGAGCCCATTATGCACTGGCAGTTACGAGTAGCTTTGCATGCATTCATTTACTTCTTCCCCTTTTCAACCTGTTTATGCAAGTATCAATACTGCACACATTTTATAGATGAGCAAGTTAAGGTACAGGAAACTCAAAGCACATGTCCAAGTTACAGAGGAACTATAATTTGAACTCAAACACTATGGCTTGTGTGTGTGAGAGTGTATGTTGGGTATATGTAAGTTGTGCATATGTACATGTGTGGTGCATTTGGGGGTAAATATGTATGTCACAGTACACGTGAGGCCAGAACTTGACATCAGAAGTCCTGTTCCATAATTCTCTACCTTATACCCTTGAGATGGGTCTCTCACTGAATGTGGAGCTAAACTGGTGGTCAACAAGCCCCAGAGATCTCCCTACCTCTGACTATGTTAAGGTTACAGGCACATTCAGCCATGCATGGCTTTTCACGTAGGTGCTTGGTCTTTGATCTCAGGTCCTCAAGCTTGAATAGCAACTCCCAACCCCCAAGCCCTCCTGTGAACTTTTCATTTTAGTTTTGTTTTTTTCTTTTTTGATGCAGAGTCTCACTCTGTAACCCCAGGCTAGCCTGGCCGGCACTGGCACACCAGATAGCACTATGACTCCAGTCCTGTCTCTTAGCTATTATAACTCACCAGAGTTTTCGGGGATATAAAGAGAGAGAATAAATATTTCTAACAAGAAGAGTAAGGGGGTGTGGTCAAACGAATTAAAAAAAAAGACAGTGAAGATGACTCCAAAGTTCCCAGTGTAAAAACTATGAAGGCTTGATAGTGTGTTCAATATCTATTTAAGGTTTTAAGATGTATTAGTGACACAATAACAGACAGAAATGATGAAGTACTTGCCAATCAATACATGAAAATAATTTCTTTTAATGATAGAAAATTTCCCCATTGGGGAAAAATAAATGAGTTGGTTGTGTCCCTTAGTAACTAGATTTAAAGTATAGTGGCTATTTTTCACGAGAGATAATACTCTGTATTTATGTAACACCTTTCTCCTAAGGAGCTCAAAGCATTTCACCACAACACATTACCTTATTCATCCTCATAGCATCCCCATTTAGGAAAGGAAGTGTCAAGTGTAATGACCACAGTTTTACAGATGGGAACACTAAGACAAATGGAGCCAGTGACTTACCAAGATCACAGAAAGACCCTGTAGCAGAATTCAGTCTGGATGTGGTTTCTGTTGAAACTCAAAATCCATTCCACCCGTTCTCAATGAGAGGTCACAAATTTATCTCCACTACCAGCATTACTATACTTATAAATTAGCATGCTTAGGGTCGAGTTATCACCTAGTATAACCTGAGAAATGTGTGTTATGGACTCGGTAATTTTTAGTTGAATAAGCCTATCAAGTCTAAAAATTAATGATTTCTTCTTTAAAAAAAAAGTCAAGACTTTATCCTTAATTAGATACTCATTAGGTTTTAACCACAAGGAAATTTGGGTATGTATTGGAAGTCTTGACAAAATGCTGCCCTTTTTTAGAGAAAGCCTGCCATTTAGAGGTTGCAAACTCTCAGTAAATGATGAAAAAGAGATAAGATGAAGTCTGTGTGACATACACACATAACAGTATGGAGACAAGTGATTTCAAAGAAAGTATGTGTTTTCTTCCATTAATAAGAGAGCCAACAACCATCCTTCAATCTTAGCAATTTTTAAACTTAAAATTACGATACTGCTTACTCTTAGATTATCAAAGATATCTGTGTCATTATTTTTTAGTTGATCTCATTACAAATTGAGTGTAAATTCAGGTCTTAACAGAGGGAACGAAAAGGAAGGTATGAAGTCGATCGAAAAATGAACTAATAGAAGATTGAGGAAGTGACTCCATCAGTAAAGGGCTCGCCTTGCAAGTATGAGAACCCTAATTGGATCCCCCTAAATGGATCCATGTAAGAGTTGGATATGGTCACAAATTTCTGGAGTTCCAATACTTAGAGAAATGGGAGGAGGAAGATCCTGGAAGCTCGTTGGCTAGCTAGCCCAGAGAATCATCAGAGAGTTCCAGGTTTGGTAAGACACTGCCATGGAAAAAATAAGGTGAAGAGCATCTGAGAAAAATCCCCAATGTCAATTTCTGGCCTCCACAGGTACACAAAGGTATGTGTGTGTGGTGATATTGTGTTCCCCAATATATTGTGCACCCCAATAAACTTATCTGGGGTCATTGAACAGAACAGCCACTAGATATAGAGACGAGAAAATGATGGCACACACACCTTTACTCCTAGCATTTTGAAGGCAAAGATCCATCCGGATCTCTGTGAGTTCAAAGCCACACTGGAAACAGCCAGGCATGGTGACACACGCCTTTAATCCCAGGAAGTGATGGCAAGAAGCAGAAAGGTATATAAGGTGTGAGGATCAAGAACTAGAGCCTGGTTAAGCTTTTAGGCTTTTAGCAGCAGTTCAGCTGAGATTCATTCTGGATGAGGACTCAGAGGCTTCCAGTCTGAGAAAACAGGATCAGCTGAGTAATTGGCAAGGTGAGGTAGCTGTGGCTTGTTCTGCTTCTCAGATCTTTCAGCATTCACCCTAATACCTGCCTTCAGGTTTGTTTTCATTAATGAGACCTTTTAAGATTCATGCTACATATGTGTATCCATGCTCCCAAACACACACACACACACACAAACTAATAGAATATACTCACATTCAGAATCCTTTAACAGAATCCTTATGCACACCGTGGGTGATGAACACAGTATATGGGGCAAGGTGAACTACACCCAGCAAGATGGCTAAGATCAAAGGCTCAAACAACTCAAGACACCTATACATTTTATTTTCCTCTTTAAATTGCACATGCTCTGCCCTTAAAATATGTTTAGGAATTCTGCCACAGGTTGGCAGGATATTGCAGTGCTAACATGAACTAGAATTGGTTTTGCAATGACAATCTGTGGAGAGAATAAAGATGAAAAACAAATAATGCACAGCAATATGCCAAAAGCTGTATCAAATCAGGTTCATCATAGTCCCCAAAGTCCAAGGATTATTTGAGGAGCTTAGTTGTATTTCATGTTTACAGCATTCTCTATAATAAGCATGGTCTCTGCATAAAATCTTTGCTGTAAGGCTGCCCTAAAGCTAGCATCCATGGACAATAACATCTTCTAGTTAAGATAAAGATTTAAGGAATGGATGAAGACTTTCTGAGTGGTTCAAATTATTGTTATATGCTTTGAGTTTTCGAAAATGCCAAACTTCATGGTTTCAAATGTGATATTAACCAAAAAAAGGTAGTTCTTTGAAAATAGCATAAATGGTGTGATGTAAGTTCACTTACTTATCCAATAAATATGTGCTGAACACTTGCTAGATGTTACATATTGTTGAGATCTATAGGGATAAAACACTAGGTTAAAAGAAGTTCCTACTTTCCTGCAGCCCACACTACAGAGGAAGAAGTTGGAAAATAATTAACAATTAAGTAAGTTAATGAATATAATAAGTGATGTACCTGGTGGTGAGAATGACTAGGGATTAAAACAACCATTTCTAGGTTGTTGGAGTGCCACAAATGATATGTAAAGGGAGAAGATTATGTCTTTGCACAGTCTGAACTTAAATCAAGACAAACCTGAAAAAAATGATTTACATTCTATCTTGAACTTATAACTTAGACCTCCAAGAAGCTCTACTATAAAAAAGCTGAGCCGAGTACCTTTGCTCATTCTATGAGCATGCACTGAGGACCTGCTATGTACAAAGCTGTATTTTCAAGAGTTTGGGTGCCGAGAGTCAGGTTTTTTCCCCTCAGCGAAACTGTAACTTCCACAAGGGTGGCTCAAAATTAATTTGAGCAGTTTGAGTGACATCTCTGCTATAAGAAAAGTTGGAAAACTGAGTGAGCCATCTCACCTAAAGGACTCCAAATAAGTTTCGTAGAAGAAATGGCATCCAAATGAGACCATGGAGAATGACATGGATTTGGGGCAAAAGAACAACATGAACAGAGGCACAGATGAGGGGGTGCTGGGACCTCAGTGGAGCTGTTAGCTCAGAAGCAGGTAGAGATACTGCTAAACAAATAGTCCAGGACACACCCAGAAAGCACATGAGTGAAGAGATTTCAATTTGATCCATAGGTAATTATCATCCATTGAATGCTTTGAAGAAAAATTCCACAGCTTTCTTTGTCATTGGTGTAAAGTTGAACCACTGAGATTTCTTCACTGAAATATTAGACTTCCATTAATACTTTACATCTCCCTGCTTACGGTTGAAAATACAAACACATGAAAACAGACAGGTCGCCAATGCTACTGATTGCTTTTGAACTAAGGGAAGACGTTAAGGAACATGAATGGATAAGTGGTCCCTGGCATCAAGTGGAGGCTGAAATAGTCAAACAGAGTGAAAGCTCTTGCATCAGTCTCATGGGAGATGAAAAGGATCTAACCTAAGACAGTGGAAGGAAATGGAAGCAGAGAATGACAGAGAGAGAGATTCTTTTTAACCTGACAACCAGTTATTCTCATTTCTAAAGAAGTCTTTGAAACTAGCCGATGTACAAGTAAACACTTCAACATTTCTGTAATCAATTCAAATGTAAATATGCTCCTTGTAAAATAAATATAGTGTTCCACTTAATGGGTGTCACACTCTGGTAGACTCTGTTTGGAATGAAAATATAAAGCCTCTGGCCAATTATCTGCACCTCCCCAAAATATTAGAGAATAAGTTGCTGAAATCAGACCATCGCACAGAGCTTAATTATGTAGTCCAAGTGTTACTGAGTAATAAGAATTAGGAGGAGCCACTGAATAAACAACAAATACTAAGTTAACCAATCTTAGCATCTTTGACTTTCTAATCACAGAAAAAAATAGTCATGATCAAAGACTTCATTGGACTTTCCACTTGACCACAAACAACTTATTTACAATCAAAAATCATTCTTCCTGTCTGGTTTTGAGTGTCCAGAACAGGTACTTTTGAATTCCCGAAACAAGAGCTTTCCAAAAGCTAAGGGTTTTCAATACCACAGAGTTCTGCTCAAATTACTCCCTTGACTTATCTGTCTGTATCTCTTAAAATAATGCCACTGCTACCTTTTCGACTTTCAAAGACTGGTAAAGTCTCATGTGGTGAGCAGCAGTTGTGTGCCTAGCTGTGTTTGTCTTCTTACATGTCCTAAATGAGTCCTCATCTTCCTTAGTCACTGTAACTGGTTTCTTTTGGGTGAACTCCAGGTTTTGCTTCTAGTTACTGATTCCGAAGGATCCAGAGTCTAACCCAAACTTCAAGTCTGGTTTGGATCTGGATATTTCCTTTTATTTATTTAATAACCTGAACATGTGTATGATTTCTTATCACTCGTGCAAAGTAGATCTCTGACTCCAAAGAGGAGAGACTGTTTACTCAGAGCACATTTTGAAAGTGTTCATGGCCCAGGAGCATGGGTTCAAGTTGCCCTGGATGATCTGTTCCAATGTGGAAGCAGTTACATGAACATTTTAAAGTCACAGAACAAAAGGAAGTCATATATCCAGGCATTTAACAGATACATTGGTAGGGTCATCAGGTAGGCAAGTTACAACAAAGTCGGAAAACTGCTGGTACAGATTTTAGGTGCTTTCTGATGCCTTTCCTAACTTTGGGTTGGTGAAAGCAAATATGTAAATCAGTCTCAAAGATGTGTTAAGTCTTGATTACTTTCAGAGCACCAGAATTCATAGTTAGCTGATAGTTGAGGAGATACCTGGGTGAAATCACTCTAAAGTGCCATTCAGATGAGTTTAAGACTCCAAAGAAACCAGAAGAGCTCCAAGCCATTAACATAATACTTTCGTTTACAAAATAGGAGACTATGCATGAGTAGACATACTGATTTCAATCTGCCCTGCCTATGATAAATTTTGATACTCATTTTCTTCTCTTTGAGTCAAAAATGTTCTTAAACAGCCGCTACTGCCCAACCCAGCCCATTTTTTTTTCCTTTTACTCAATATACACTGATCTGAATAGTCAGCTATCCTGGCATTTCACACTATTTGAGGGTATAACAAATAAACTCGCCTCTGTGGAAGGCAGAACACATTTTACTACAAAGGAAACCATTTGGTCTCTGTTTAGGAACCACACACTAGCTCAATAGTAAAGCTCCTTCCTTTCTCCCAGGAAGACTGACCCTGAACTGACATGGAAAGCCTAGGCGGGATATTTAAATCTTAAGTGAGTGGTCAGTTAAGTGTCTGCAGAGGTAAAAGGACAGAGAGCATATTTGGTTTGCTAATGGAATCTATTTACTTCAAGGAAAGTGACAAAAACATCAATCAAACAGGAAGAGGCTGTTAAGGGCTGTTAACGCCCTTTCAGATGAACAATGATTTCCATGGGGATTTAAATAAATATTCATGAAAAGGACCAATGACAGAAATTTCACCAAAACTACACCATGGTAAGGTTCCCACACAGTTTTTGCAGACTTGGCTCTTAGCTTCTTAGGAGTTGTGGGAGATTGGGGCTGCGCTCCCGCACTGCAGAATGTGCGGGTTGACGCTTTGGTTTGTTTGCTTGCTTGTTTGTTGTTTGTTCTTCTAGTTTCAATCCAAGTTGTTTAAATTTGTGCCCTTGTGTATCTCTAATTCTATGCTATCTCCAAAATTCTGTAACATCTTACCAATCATTAAATCATAAAAAATGCACTATTGTGAATACTGGGGTATTATTTGGAATGTATGTTGATTTAAAGAACTGCAGAAGTTTAAAAAATGAAAAAAGCAATGTAAAGCCATAATTTGAAATTATATACAAACTATACAGAGCAATGTTTTAATTAAGTAATTCAGGTATTAGCTGGTGTTCTCGTGGGTGCCACCGCCTACAGCCACGTGTGCCTAAATTTCATGGTAATACTCCAAAGTAAAAGCCATCAGTAAAGTCTAGTTCAAAAGTCCAATAAGGTATTGGCTCGGGTTAGGAGGACCTACTGCTCTTACACAGGACTCCAGTTCAGTTCCCAGCATCCATGTTCCACAGCCCCCATCTGCCCATAACTCCAGCTCCAGGGGATCCAACGCCCTCTTCTGACCTCTGCAGTTATCTACAAACACATATACAGATACACAAACCATCACACAACTAAAATTCTTTAATCTAAAAATCCAATAAATAACTATTGATCTATAACTATATTTTTAGGCTAGGTTTAGATGATATTCAAAACATAGAAACAAGAGTCCCTTTCTTTAATGGTTTTTATTTTTGATGTACAGGTATTTTGCCTGCGTGTATATCTGCAATGCCTGCAGAGGCCATAAAGGGTGTCTGTCATCTCCCCTGGGACTGGAGTTATAGAAGGTTGTAAGCTGTCATGTGGGAGGTAGGAACTGACCCAGGTCCTCCGAGAGAACAAGTGTTGTTAACCACTGAGCCATCCCTCCAGCCTCTCCTTTCTTTCTTTCTTTCTTTCTTTCTTTCTTTCTTTCTTTCTTTCTTTTTTGTTGTTGTTTTTGTTTTGTTTTGTTTTTCGAGACAAGGTTTCTCTGCGTAGTTTTGGTGCCTGCCCTGGATCTCGCACTGTAGACCAGGCTGAAATTCACAGAGATCCACCCACCGCCCGGCTCAGCTTCTCCTTTTTTAAACATGCCTACAGTTAAGATAGAAAGACAACTGTGTGTGTGTGTGTGTGTGTGTGTGTGTGTGTGTGTATGCAAATGCACCTCAGGAAGCCAGAAGAGAATGCCAGATCCTCTGGAGCTAGAATTACAGGAGACTGTGGCCCCTCCGATGCATGTTCCAGAAATTAAACATGGGTCTGTTAGGATAAGAGTGGGAGCTCTCACCCACTGAATGTCCAGCCTTGAAGAATTTGTAAACAATATAGGACAGCTCTGAGTAAACATTAAAAAACACACACAAAAAAAGAAACCAAATGCAGGCCAGTTCATGTTTCTAATGAAGTGAGACTTTCATTGGGTTGGGAAGTATTGAGAGAGGTCAGATTGTAAAGGAAATTGAAAATCAAGAATTAGTTAATGAGGTATTAGAAAGCTTGGGATCCACACCACATGACTGACATAATAAAAGTAGAACTTGAAGATTAGTCAAAGAGAAGTCTCCAGTGTGGACAAGACTGATGATGTCAGAAACACAGCTCTCACCTCAGAGGGAATAAGGGGCTGTTTATTCTGCAGCCAAATATGAGTGAGCACAGCCCAAGAATATAGATTCGTTTTTCTCTAGGTTCCATGTTCCAACATGGGAATAGTTTCATGAAGCTTTTGTATTAACAGAACATAGGAATCAATGCACTTTCCAAATACATTGATGGCAATGCCATGTAGGAGGGCTAAGGTAAAGCAGGGAAACCTTCATTATAGGCCTCAGACACTGTCTGATGATAGTCTTAGCCTTTTAGTTGGTGGAGGCTAGTGACCGGTTAGTATCCCAAGAGATTTCATGTGATAGTCCCAGGATGTTAGGTAAGACATAGAAGTGGGAAATGAAGGACTTTCAGGGGAACTGAAAATAGCGTAAGATAAGTCATTACACTCTGGAAGTACAAAATCCCAACCTCTCCACAGTCTCTGCTGTCCTTATCAGTCACTATGTCTTTACACTGGATTAACTGTATCTTCTCTTTGGAAACTTTAGCTCACCAGGTGAAAGAGACAGAGGTTATTTCAGAAGTAATGTGTCGACTTGGTGTTGAGAAAAAAAAACCTAATGGATCGGTGATAGTAATACAGAGGAAGGAGAGTAACCAAACCAGGACACTGCATAGGAAAAACAGAAAGATTTCTTTTTCAGATTCAGAAATGGTATTTGAAAGGATGGGAAACCATGACAAGCATAAATTGTTTGTCAACATGGAGGCATCATTCACACAAGGAAGAAAGGAGGCAAAAAATGAAATAATAGGAATTGAAATTATGTCTTGGAGATCCAGGTTAAGATGCCAGTGAGGTGTAAAAGGAGAGATTCCAGAGTGAGATCCTGAATGATGCTTCTCAGGGTTTGGGAAGGGGCTGATGAAGAATCAAATTATACAATGGGTCTTCATTTTAGTTCTCTACTAAAGAGTAAAGTTTCACCTCAAAAAAAAAAAAAACCTTCATAAAAATTAGTCTTGATAAGATTCATAGTCATCTAATTGAGTCCCTTCTAACTGCCAGTCACTGTGGTAGATACTTTCACATACATTATCACATTTAATTCTCACAGCAACTGCGTGAAGTTGTTTATCTAGAAATTCTAATTAATTATATTGTAATGAAAATGCAACTGCCAAATATTAATCAAGTATTCATTGAATTAATTAGACATATATTGTTTGATTTCTAATCCTATACTGCTCCACTGCCCAGATTCCAATTTTCCTCTTAATAGACATTAATAGCACGAAATAACAAAAAGAGGAGTTCAATGTCAAATAGCACACATGAGTAAAATGCCTTAGTGAAAACTTAAATGTACTGGGGAACGGAAGAACCAACTTACAAACTAAGTTCAATCTGAGGCAAACCAGTAAATCTTCTTGAGGCTGAGTTATTTCATCTGTCATATGGTATGAACACTTCTCACTTGGCCTGTCTTTTAGGGTTGTTATGTGAATCAAAGGAGGAGCTGGCTAAAAAGCTATTTACTAAAGAGAAGATAGAAAGAAGGATTTAGGTGAAAGAGATAAAAATCCTGGGTTCATCATCCTCTCTCATTTTCAAATTCTTCCCTCAAGAAGGCTTTATGAATAAAGAGAGATAGTAAGTAGGGGACCTTCTAGACTTTCTTTACGTAGAAGCCACTCTGGTCCCCATCAGTGTCTGATCCCCATCCTTTAAACTCTTATATGGCTCTAAGTTTGTGCCCAGGCATATCCCTGCAACTAAGATTATTAACTTGCTATTAATAGTAGTTTGTATCGCTTTACTCATTGTTCTAATTCTTGACTTTGAATTATTGAGACTCATCAGTTGCTGACACTAATCAATGCATTGTGCAATCTTTTTTTAATTAAGGAATTTTTTATTCATTCTACATACCAATGGAAGACCCCCTCTCTTCCTTTCTCCCACCCCTCCAGTCTTCCCCCCCTCAACACACCTCCCATTCCTTCTTCTAACAAGGTAAGGCCTCCCATGGGCAGTCAGGAAAGCCTGGAACATTCAGCAGAGGCAAGTCCAAGGCCCTCCCACTGCATCAAGGCTGTACAAGGTGTCTCACCATAGGTAGTGGGCTCCAAAAAGCCAGCTCATGCACCAGGGATGGATCCTGATCCTACTGCCAGGAGGCCCCTTAAGCAGATCAAGCCACACAACTGCCTCACTTATGCAGAGGGCCTAGTCCAGTCCCATGGAGGCTCCATAGCTGCTGGTCTAAAGTTCATGAGTTCCCACTAGTTTGGTTTGGTTGTCTCTGTAAGGACAGTCTACAGAATGGGAAAAGATCTTCACCAACCCCACATCTAACAGAAGGGTGATCTCCAAAATATATAAAGAATTCAAGAAACTAGACATCAAAATAATGAACAATCCAATTAAAAAATGGGCTACAGAGCCAAACAGAGAATTCTCAACAGAAGAATCTCAAATGGCTGAAAGACATTTAAGGAATTGCTCAACATCCTTAGTCATTAGGGAATTGCAAATCAAAATGACTTTGAGATACCATCTTACACCTGTCATAATGGCTAAGATCATAAACATTGATAGCAGCTTATGTTGGAGAGGATTTGGAGCAAGGGGAACACTCCTCCACTGTTGGTGGGAGTGCAAATTTGTACAGCCACTTTGGAAATCAGTATGGCAGTTTCTCATAAAATTGGGAATCAGTCTTCCTCAAGACCCAGCTATACCATTCTTGGGCATATACCCAAGGAATGTTCAATCATACCACAAGGACACATGCTCAACTATGTTCATAGCAGCATTATTTGTAGTAGCCAGAACCTAGAAACGACCTAGATGCTCCTCAACCAAAGAATGAATAAAGAAAATGTGGCACAAACACAAAATAGAGTACTACTAATCAGTAAAAAACAATGACATTATGAAATTTGCAGGCAAATGGAGGGAACTAGAAAATATCATCCTGAGTGATGTAACCCAGACTCAGAAGGACAAGCATGGTATGTACTCACTCATAAGTGGATATTAGATGTAAAGCAAAGGATAACCAGACTACAACCCACAGCTCCAGAGAAGCTAGCTAACAAGGAAAACCCTAAGAAAGGAGAAATAGATGAGATCTCCAAGAGTAAATGGGGGGGTGAGAGGGGGCAATGGGGGGTAGGGGATGGGGGATGAGAACATAAGGCAATGGGATGGTCGAGCTAAAACAGGGACAGAATGGGAGAGCAAGGAAAGAGATACCATGATTGAGGGAGACATCCATGGGGATAGGGAGAAACCGGGTGCTAGGGGAGTTCCCAGGAATCTACAAGGATGACCTCAGTTTAGACTACTAGCAATAGTGGAGAGGGTGCCTGAACTGGCCTACCCTGGTAATCAGATTGGTGAATACCCTAACTGTCATCATAGAACCTTCATCCAGTGATTGATGAAAGCAGATGCAGAGATCCACAGCCAAATATCAGGCTGAGCTCCAGGAGTCCAGTAGAAGTGAGAGAAGAGGGATTCTATGAGCAAGGTGCATCAAGATCATGACAGGGCATTATGAAATCTTTTAAAGAGAGAAGTATAGGTTGAGCATACACCAAGATATTAACTATAAATGTGAGTTTATCTGTGGAATCCACTCTCTTTTCAAAGAGAAAAACTATGAAATAATGTACAACAAAACCCACAAAGGGTTTAACCTAACAGTTAGTTTTAAATGTCTGTTTACCAATTAACCCAAGCATTACTGCAGTGTGGGCTTAAAGTCCATGGCCAGACTTCATTCTCAAGGAACTAATGAAAAAACAACCAGCAGAGGGTTAGTTGTATCTCTGTCTTTGGATCCGGTCTGTTTTTCCTAGTCCTTATCTTGCTTCTTGATCTGATATAGCTCCTTTCTTTATCTCAGCCTGGTCAGTTAACCTCCATCTTGATGTTGACCTGATAACCTTAGAGCGGTTGCAGTCTTCCTAGCTACAATTGCCTAACATTAATATTCTTTTCCCCACCTCTCTGTACAATATAGTTACTAATTATAATTCATTGCTATTTCTGTTCTACTTCAATCTAATGAGTCTGTGTAGGGCAAGAACTATAAAAGCTTTACTTCACCCTGTGACTATTCCAATATGAATTAATATAAATGACCCCTAAAATGCCTTTCACCTTGATGCAGCCGAGGTGAGAAAGTTTAGAGAACACTATGGATGTGAGTGTATAAGGAATCTTAGCAAAGGCTCTCTTCCAACACTCACAGTGTCCATCCAATGCTACCTGCATCCTCTTTAATTACAAGTCTCTCCCTGTCCCTCCAACTTTCTAAGAGCTGGCCACTTCTGAAGGTTGCCTCAGCCATGCCATTTAGAATGGATTGAACTGAACAGAAATTTTATGTGGTGACATTTTGAAGTACACCTCTGATAGCCTTAAATCTTATGAACCCTTCTTCTACCATCCCTGTATGGACTACTATTTAGGGAATCACCACCTATGGCAACAGGCATAGATCTTACAAATAATAAACAGGTCATGAAATCATCATATTTATATGTCAGTTATAAATAATTTCTTATGATCAATCTAATATTTTTCATTCAAAATTCTCAACAATCTTAAGAAGTGGACATCATCAGCCCCATTTAGAGCCAAAAGAAACAGAAACTCCAACTGATAAATAAAGACTCTAAAGCCAAATACCTGTGGCAGTGGTGGCATCCGATTTAAAATAACTGCCAAAATGCCTCTATACCCCTATACTCACAGAATTAAATTTGGGGGGCACATAGTTATTGAAGACTCCATGAATATAACTATAGATAAAGAATATAAACTAAGATTCAACACAAGATTACCATTATCTACAAATAATAACTAAACAAATTTTGAAAACTAAATCTTCTATGAATGCAGCCCTCCATCTCTATCAAAGACAAGATAGAAAAAAGACATGTAAACACATCACAAAATTAGCTTAAAATAAAAAAAAAAATCCTAACAACTTAATTTTCAAATGTAGGAATATCTTCCCTACAAAACTGGTTGGTTTATCCTCTTGTTTTCGTTGCTATTTCCTTGTGGTTTTGCATTTTGTTTTCCAAGACTGGATTTTACTAGGGACCCCAGGCTTGTCTCAAAACAGGGATTCTCCTCCTGTAGACTTCCGAGTTCTGGGATTACAGCCATGTGCTACCATTGTTCACCTCTTTGTTTTTTCTTTTAAATGGATAATATCAAGAGCCCTAAATGAAAATAACCAGTAAAGAATAAGGAAATCTTATTTTGTTAGGTTGTCTTCCTAGCAGAGCATGTAAGATGGTACAGTGTGCAGAAGTCCATAGCCTGGGAAGCAGCTGGCATTGCTGAAGGGCTGCTCTGACTCTGTGTTGTTATCCCCTGACTGTTCCTGTCTTAGTTTGGGTTTCTATTACTGTGAAAAAAACACTGTGACCAAAAACCAGTTGGGGAAGAAAGGGTTTATCTGGCTTACACTTCCATCACAGAAGGAAGTCAGGACAGGAACTCAAAGGAGGCAGGAACCTGGAGGCAGGAACCTGGAGGCAGGAACTGATGCATGGGCCATGGAGGGGTGCTGCTTATTGGCTTGCTCCTCATGGCTTGCTCAGCTTGCTTTCTTATAGAACCTAGGACCACCAGCCCAGGGGTGGCACCACCCACAATGAGCTGGGCCCTTCCCCATCAATCACTAATTAAGAAAATGTCCTACAACCAGATCTTATGGGGCGTTTTCTTAATTGAGGTTCCCTCCTTTCAGATAACTCTACCTTATGTCAAGGCGACAAACTATCTAACATAGGCCCTAATAAAAGAAAAATTAAAAAAAAAAAAAAAAAAAACTAGCCTGCACAGTGAGCGCAACTGTGAAGCAAGGCTTGGGCAAAAGGACTGAGTAACTTATTTCTCCCATCATGGAAGAAAATAGAGTCAGAAAGAGAGCTCTCAAGGCTAGAATAGGTGAGAGACTCATGCCTGCTAAGATTAACAAAACGTAATGTTGTATAAGGTCTTAAGTCAGTAGAGTGCAGGGCCAGTGTTCAGCAAGCTAGAGTGAGACATTTAACCCATTTAACAGAAGAGCACGGGGGCTCTTTCTCTCAAAGCTGCATGACCTAACATGAAGATAGACTACCCATCTACACATTTCGATCCTAAGAAACCAGTTTCTATTCATTCACTGAGTTTTCACTCTCTTTTGAAAATCATATGGATAAATTAGATATACATTAAAAATAGCCATGAACATTTTAAAACTAATGATAAATTTTCTAATTTAAAATACTGCATTTTAAACTTCTTCTTCAGAGGAAGTAGCTCTGTAATTCTCACTTCATATTTTTCTCCTTATTGTCAAGTCATAAACATATTTTCATGTTTATAATCATCCCCAAATATAATCATCTGCAGAACTTTCAAGCTAGAAAATGGATTTATTCTAAATATTTAACTGAACAGTTGAATATTCAACTGAAAGCATTTTGGTTTTTTCCTTTTGTTCAACTCTCAATTCCAAGAAAGAAATTGGTAGCAGGCATTAGTCGGTTTTACCTGCTATTATATATTGGCCCTTGTGCAGAAAATTTTAGGAACAGAGCCCTCCTTCCTTTTAGAATACCAGCTTATCAGCTCTTTAGCCTGTTTGGTTCAAGCAAGATCCACCCTTGTGTGGGAGTTGAATAGTGGCTCTATTAAAGAACTTAAATAGGCAAAGGAAGTCATGTGACATGTCAGTCCAAGTGAGCCACGGTCTTGTGAAAGGTTACTACATCTCCTAAACATGGAGCTAGTAGATTACAACATTGAATTCACGCCACAGACAAGGCCCTAGGTGGGATTTTAAACAAGAGAGAAGACCAAAGTTTGGACAAGGGGTGTGGGAAAGTAGGAAATTTTAAAGAAAAGGTATTTTCTTCAAATCCTTGAATGTAGTATGCTTGAGTTTTCAAATATTTGAACCAATAACTCCCCTTTGAGATGCATCCAATTTAAGTTAGCCTTCTATTACTAAAATATCTATGAAAACAGACATTACAACAATAAGAAAAGTCATCTACATGTACAAACATAGGTTTTAGGAATGTGTGCTAACTTTCTCTGTTAATATATACATTTTACCCAGAAATAAACTATGATAAAAACTAATTTTGGAGTTATGCCATTATGAGGTTAATTCAATGACTAGAAATGGCCTACACAGTTAGCTGGGTTCCAAGGAATGACCCAAACTCAACCACACTACAGCTCTTTATTGTTGCCTGTGGGTACAAAGCTGTCCACCTTGCCTTCCATATCTGTAAGGACAGTTAATGACTATTTCGGCTTATTATAAATCCCAGGATAAGTTACAGTGTTTGAGACCCTGCTATCTAGTTGGAAACATCTTTAAAATAATTATTTATTTTTGAAATTATAATATAATTATATAATTCCCCACCATCTTTTCTCCTTCCAATACGTCCCATGCATTCCCTCTTGCTCTCTCTCTAATTTATGGTGTGTGTGTGTGTGTGTGTGTGTGTGTGTGTGTGTGTGTGTTCCTAAATATATACATACAATCTGCTCATACTGTCTAGTGTTACTTGTATGTATAGGACCTCAGGACTGACCACTTGGTATTAGATATCTAGTTGGGGTTCTTCCCTGAGGAAGACCATTTTTTCCACTATCAGTTTTGTTGACCTTATGCAAGGAGACAAGAGCTTAGGGAAGCTCTCTCATAAGCCTTTCTGAGAATTATTTCTCCACCTAGCCTCTCCCCTTGAAGAAAATTGTTGCCTTTATTATTATTTCTAGGTGTCTAGGATCAAACGTAGGTCTCTGCATATACCATGAAAGCTCTACACTAAGTCTGGATGACAATTTTAGTTCAGAGCAAAGGTTGGCCCAAGAAAAACATCCAATTGGCTCCAGTTCAGAGTTTTACTGCAATGAGTTTGTGAGCTCTTACTCTTTTACACATGCCTTAAAAACATATATGGAGAGTGGAGCGATTGCTCAGTGGTTAGGAGCACTTGTTGTTCTTCCAGGGGACCCAGGTTCAATTCCCAGCATGCATATAGCCATTCACAACCACCTGCAACTCTAGTTCCAGGAATCTAATACCCTCTTCTGGCCTCCTTGGTCACTAGGCATGCATATGGTACACAGACATTCAGGCAGGCAAAACACAGATACCTTTAAATTTTTTTAAATGTGTCCTTAAAATGTATTATACATAAATACATTGACTTACATATAATTTGAATTTGTCTTGTGCCTATAAACTATGACGAAAGCCCTATAGGTATGGCCGTTTTGATGGATGAAGCACCTACCCAGGATTTATGTAAATCTACCCTGGGTGCTCCGTGAGTGGACAGAGCTGGCCCAACTATGTCCAGCAAATCAGCAACATGACTAGAACATGCTCTCAGATCCTTGGACTCCTCCATGTTTTCCTCCTTCAGACACACTTTCCTCTTTGACTTTCATATTCATAGCACTTAAGAACATCTATCAAATCCTAGGAAAACTACACGTTGGTGATCAGAGATAGAAAGAGAATGTCAGGCTGGGACCAACTGGAAGGAAATTGATAAAGTTTGGTGAACCAGTCATTTTGGAGCCTGGTAAGTGACAAGTGAGAGGATAGGCAGACAGGGCTTCACTGAACCAGGAAAAGAAGACACTGAACTCATCGCCTTATTTTAACTGTTTTATTTACAATCATTCCTTCCCAGGTATGAGAAGGACAGAGCCTTGATGGGAAAACATCTGTGGGGGAAAAAATTCAGGATTTGGTTAGAAATTAAAATCATAACCGTTTATTCTCATTATTGAAACAAATAATGAGAATAAATGACAAGAGTTTGTCTTTTCCTATTTTACTAAGTAATATGCAGTGTCAGTGTTGTGAGGTACAGATTCTGAAAATCTGGACGACAGAAAAGTAGGTACTATACCCACGTAATTAGGGCCAGTGAAGTTGAAATCAATGAAACTGTTGCTTGAAGTGTTGCTCATGGCCAGCAACTGGGGTCATTCTGCATGCTCCCCTACTTAACTCAAACAAAACAAAAGCATCCAGAGAAAACAATGGCCAGGTTCTCACATGTCTTGATGTATCACGCAATGGCCAGGTTCTCACACCTCTTGATGTATCACACAGATCAAATTCAAGCACAAATCTCCCATAAAGAGCTTGGATGAGCACCATGGGATATCTAGTAAAACTGACTTGAGGAACCCCGAGGCGGCCCATTTAACTGACTAATTGTTAACTGGTAGGAGGTAGGCGATTACAGGCAGTAGAACTGGGCCCACCTTCTGCATGAATGAAGCCAGCACGTGGAAGTCATAGTCATATTTACATTTATAATGTACAGAATTTCTATATCATTGACCTCAAGCTGATAAACAAAATTACAAAGTTCATTTTGACTCCTCAGTCTTGGCCAATATCATCAGTCTTTCCATTGGATTTTCATATTAAAGAGAAAAAAAAGTGAGAGTAAGTGTTTATAGCCAAGAATAAATATAACAATAATAAAGGAAATAGAAAAAAGGGGGGGGAAGTAACCTTGGCGCAGTTCCTTACATTTTTCCACCTTTCTCACATGGCTGGTTTCCAGGTTCTTCCATTTCAAAGAAAACACCTCATCGAAGAACACGTAATTGCACGCTGTTTCCAGTCTTTAAATGTGGGAAATGAAGCCTTCTCACATTCACATCATCAGCTGTGCCCCAGGAAACCTTCCATTCTTTCCAAATTAGTTTTTGTATCATTAAACCAATCAGCATTAGGTGCTTAGGATTATTTTCTGGAATAAACCCTGAATCATTACCTACATCATGTAAGTAATAAAGTCAAATAATGACATCATTAGATAGCATCTGAGCACTGACCCCAAATGACCAGGACCTAAAGGAAACCGGGACATTCCTAATAAGAATCAGGCAGAACGTCTAATGAAAATCAAACCGCAAGCTTAATAAGAAACAATGCACTTTGCCTCTCCTTCAAATTCACATTTGATTGGCTTTTCATGTGAATCCTTGTTTGAAGCAGAGCCCCCGCTGGCTAAAATTCTCAGAGCTAACTCTAAGATGAGTAACTCCCAGGTGGTTCTCTGGACCATTTGATCTGGGACAAGAACCACTCATTCATACAGTACGAATTTGTTGGACATTTACCATAGCCATGTGTTCCAACTTGACTGTTTTTTATTCAACATTTATTGAGTCTCAAGCACAAATAAATGATGGTGCTAGGCTGGGAAAGCAAACAAGCACATAAGAAACATCACAGGGGTGTAGTCATTATATTCCAGGCATGATGCACTAATTATCAACAATGTAACACTCCATGAAGCTCTATGAGGAGGTGTACTTTTGCTGCATTTTATAAATATGGAAAACAAGATCCATACATATTAAGAAACTTACCCAAGGTCATACCACTAGGGAGAGGAAGAGATGAAAAAAAATTCAACTTATCTCCATTTCAAATAAAGCACCACATTCAATTTAGTTCATTTGCAACTGCTGATAATCAATAGTTTTTTTAACCTACAAGATGACAATGACATCCCTGTGCCCCATCTCCAGAGGAGCTCAAGGGATGCTAGGGAAGATAAAACACAAAGCACAAAGGTCTACAATAAAGAATGATTCGCAGTAAGGTGGTGCTTCCTATCACCATGGAGGTGTGCCCAAGCAAATCCAGACACTCCTAACCACCATTTAACGGCAGTAAATGTAAACCCAACTCACCTCACCTTCTACATCAACCTGAAACCTATCCACAGGTAAAATAAATGAACATGTAATGTGCTTGTTGGTCTGGAACTGTGACTACAATCATTTCTGTTAAGACTCTCATAGGCAAGCAAAAAAAAGAAATACAGAAGTATAGAAAAGCAAGAGATTTGCCAGTACTGGCCTTGCCACAGAAGGAGATACAAATAGCCTGGACAGAGACACAGGGTTGCAAGTCAAAGAAGGCCAAGGCCAAGTGCATACAGGATGAAGATCAACTGTTTGCTTGCTTGCTTGCTTGCTTGCTTGGTTTTTGTTTGCAGGCAGGGGGTTGTTTTGATATTTTGTTGTTGTTTTGTTGTTGTAGTTTTGAGACAGAGTCTCACTATATATCCCTAGTTGGTCTAAACTCTCTACATAGAACAAGATAGCTTTGAACTTGCAGTGATCCCTCTGTTTCCCGAATGCCAGGATCACAGGTGTGTGCAGTAGCTTCAGATAGACTTTTTGCAATATTCCTTTATACGAATTATTTCAAAACTGTATCATATGATTTATGCTCTACATAGTTCTTTGCCGATCTAAAAAAAAATATAATTTGAGCATGCATATGCTTTGAATATACATTTATTGTTTTTAAAAGACAGAATCTTTTCTATATTCTGTTACACACTACAGGAACTCTAAACTCTTGAAGCATTTCCCATCTAATCGGCACCCTCTGTATGCTGCTAGTAACTCAACATGCGTGAGCCTTGAGGAAGGTCAGAAACTGATTTACCTCTGAGTATGTGGTAAATATGTAAAAGTTGATAGAACTGGTTGATTAACACCATTTGCACAGAGAATTAATCTTTTGTTTCCAAGCAAGGACCACAGCTTTGAATTTCAATTTTTTCACAACTTAATGACACACAATAAAAATGAGGTTGCTTGGCTGCTTTATTTAGATCCCCAATAGTATTTGTAACTACTAAAGAAATAAACCCAGTGAGAAATTGTGTCTGTGGCCTTGATGTTTGTGACCACAGAAAGGCTGAGTGGCAGGGAACACTGTTTTGTCAGTCACCCATTACAAATATTCTACATAGTATTAGGCTTTGGCGGGGCCCAAACTGACCGATGTGAAATACTTCATCTCCTTGGACAACACATCCCGTAAATTATGGAAAGAAAATGGTATTTTATGAGAGCCAGGCAACCTCATTTTCTAGGCAGCACACTTCATTCATATTGCTGTTATTAATAAGTCACTTACAGGATTCATAACTGGTGCCACTGTGTGAAGGTACCCGTACTTGGACAATCACGCCAGTGAAAAGTAGTATATCTTGGTTCTTTCCAGAGTGGTAACTTTATCAAAACCGTGAGAGGTGTCCTTTGAACTTCACTCCAACACTGTGTAATTGGAGTCTACGTTATGTTCACCTGAGTTCCCAGAAGACATTTCAACTTTAAAACTTGCAAAGTCTCCTTTCCACTAATGAATTTTACCTACTAAAGTTAGCAATTCTTCCAAGTCTTCTGTGTGTAAAAGTGCCTAGCTGTACTTCTGCAACTCTCAGACTAGCCAGTCTCTTGCCTAAGCTAACATATTTGATCTTTTTAAAATTAGAAGTGGAAGAATACACAGGATGATATGTCACTCTAAAGTGAGCTAGGGCAGATAATTAAGGATTAAAATCTAAATTATCACCTCTCTTGCAAGGTGCAGCCAAAAGCACGGATGCCTTCTCATCTCCTTAGAGAAATACAGATGCAATGTACCAGATAAGGCATTCTGTAGTTTTCATTATAAAGTTAATATTTATCTTACAGCATTGAGTTTATCTTACCAACATATCTCATTCAGAAAAAGAATTTCTTGATTTACCACATTAAAGTAAATATTGCTATGAGATACGTGTTAAATTTTTAATAAAATCCACCCTATCTTGTTTGGATCAAAGAGAGCTGGCTCAGCTGAGATGTAAGCAACACCAAATAAAAATACCTAATTCCAAACAAAACAGAGCACTGGCACACATGTGGAGCAGCCTGTCCATGACAACTGCAGCGTTATATACCTGGACTCTGAAGCATGTCACAGCTTCAACTAAGCTTTGTGGAGGCCATGATCTCATATCTAAAATGCGAAATTACCTATACTTTTAATTCTCACCCACAGAATTTTGGTTCAGAACTACACAATCCTCATCCCTGAGCTGCACTTGCCCAAAAGGCACCAAAGTTAAACTTAATTCAGTGAGATTTACAAACACTGTCCTTTGCCTTGTGCGGATGCATTTTTAGTATGAAAGATTTATTAGCATGTTGTGTTTTCTCTATGCAAGATAGAGTTAGACATAAAAACCTAGTTTGTTCTCACTCATTCCCTATTCCTTAAGTTAGCAATAAAAAGCCCTATTACTAGAGAGCAAAAGAAAGCTGATAGAGTGATCCTGATTCTCCTCCTTGCATTAAGGAGAGTGAGGAGTCAGCAAACCAGAGGATGGATTGCCACATCTTTACAAAGAGATTCTCTAGCAGTCTGTAGTTAAGTCCCCTGGGGTCCTTTTTCCACTTGGGAATGAGCTGGAGAGAGGCAAAGACAAGACAAAAAGGACAGAAGACTTCCCCAAACCTTTAGGTTCAGAAAGGATGAGTAGAGGTAAGTCCTCAAAATCAGATCATATGAATCATACAGCTAATGAAAAGCATCATGGCCCCATGACCTGGCTGTCATCCTGATGATGGGAAATCTCTGTGGCTGAATGCCAGAGGTTATAGACTCCTAGCAGTTGAATCCCAGGTCTGGCCCAGCAGGCTGACCTTGAAGATGCTGCATGACCTTGCTTGTGCCTGGGTTTTCCTGTCTATAAAATAGAGACAATGATCAAGAGCTGTCTTCTAGAGTTGATATTCAGATTCAAATAGTTAACAATTATTGAATTCTATGGCAGAGTCAAGAACAATTTACATGGTACTGTGTATATAGCTGTTGTATATGATGAAATATTGGTTTTGCTAGAATCTTTAATTTATATGACCAGAGAACTAAGATAGATTCAAGCCTTACTTTCTTCCCCAAGTTCATAGTTTGTCCTTCGTCTTATCCCCAACACATTCCTTTCCATTACAATCAGGTAGCTTTTTTTCCCCTTAATAAACAGAAAATCTAACATTTAGTAAACAATCTGTATGTGCCAGGCAATTATCTGTTAATTATCTCATTCCATTCTCATAAAAACCAGTGAACTGGGTGCTATTTTTATCCCCACTTGATAGGTGAAGAAATAAACTCATTGAAAGATTAGGTAAATTGTCCAAGTTAACACAGTTATTATGAAGCAAAACCAGTGTTGAAAGCCAGACAGTGTTGAGATTTGTTCCTTTGGGGGGGGGGGCGGAAATAGGTCATACTCCAAAAATATTCCTAATGAATTCAGATTTTAAAAATCTCATTCAAGTCTCCCTTCTCCAGCAGCTGAGCACAAGTTAACAGACTAATGACTGGACTACAGCCTATGCATCTGTGAGACTGGCTGACTGTCACTTTAAGCCAGAGTTTGGAGACGGCTTCTTACAGAGCAAGCATGTAGTTAAAGCTGATTGATATAGCCTTTGTGTGTGCTACCAATGAAATCAAAATCAACTTTGAGAGTGCTTTAAGTTATGAAGTCAAAAGTGTTGAAAGCCCGTACATTGTTTTGAGTCTACCCTCATGTGAGCGTTCACATGTGTGGACTTTCGGTTGCTTGTTAAAAATGAAGAGAGAGAGATAGAAGGCATGGAGTTATATGGCTGGAGAGGTGGGGTGCATCTGGAAGGAGATGAGGGACAGGAAACCATGATCAGAGTGTATTATATTAAAAAAAGAAATCTACTTTCAATAAAATAAATAAACAAAATGTAACATAAAGCTTTGCAAAGAAAATCCTTTCCCCCTGCTAGTTAATTTAATATTTAATTTAATGACTAGTCTCATATTTCAAGCTAACATGGTCTTATAATAAAGAATAAAAATGAAATTGCAAATCTTACAAAAGAGTGGGGATTCCATGAAGTCAACAAAAGTATTGCTCAAATCCCACACGAAAACAGTGAGCGAAGCCGAGTTGAGCCAGTCAGCAACTGAAGAAGCAGAGCAGCATGAACAATGACAACAGAGTCTTCAGAGGTCAAATGTCAAAGAACTGTCCTTGCACAAATGTGAACACCTGTGAATCACTTGACAACAACTGTCTCTTTCATGGCCATGCCATCTCAAACAAGCTCAAGCAACAACCTCTTCTCTGGGGAACACAGATTGACTACACCTGCAGCCGGGAGGAGGCAGATGAGCTCCTTTCTGGGCACGTATTCGAAAATAAAATCTATGTTTGACTAGATGTTAGTGCAACCAAACATATTTGTGTAATTATTTTTTTAAGATAAGCCCCCCCCCCACTCAAGCCTTCTTGGAGGAGGTGGAGAAGCAATCACATTTTGGTCAGCATTTTTAAGTGGAGTCACTTAAAAGTCCTATTTCTCCAGAACCAGTTATGCTCAGATATTGAGGTAGGGCAGACTTCCTCTCTCACATTCCTCTAAGAGCTTTCAATGGACCCATCTAAGTTATACAAATATTATAACAAGAGTAATTCTGCTATCTGGTGGCAAAACATATAAACAACAGGAGTAAAGAATTGAATTGAGTATCAAAGACTGAGGCTTATTCTTCTAAATTCTTATTGCACTTCTGAAAAATGGTTTCTTTTCTAATTTTAACAGAAAACAAATGTTGAAGAATTGCTGCTAACAATTAGGGGAAAGAACAGAAAGTGAAAGGATAGAATGTTACTAGTTGTGGTGTGTTCAGTACTGTTGGGATATTACTGATCACTGTGTGTTCAGTACTGAGATATTACTGATCATGGTGTGTTCAATACTGAGATATTACTGATCATAGTGTGTCTAATGCTGTTGGGATATAACTGATCATAGTGTGTTCAATACTTTTGAGGACTCTACATTCTACTTAGAGAAAATATTTAGGTCACTAAGACCTTCTGTCACCAATAAAGTACAACTTCCAAACACACTCCAGTTGTCACAAGGATAAACTGGGGATTTGGTACTGTAATATAAATTCTTCCTCTGAGACAGAATCAAACATAATGAGTTTCAGAGCAGAAAGAAATAGTAAGGGTCATCTAAACTGATTTCTCATTTTACAGGTGAAAAAAGAGCAATTTGGGATTAAGTGACTGGTGTAAGACCATTTAGCTTGTTAGAGATAAACAAAACCTCTAGAATCTGAGACTCAAATTGAAGACCAACAGTTTTCCTTCCTTTCTCTTCACTGAAGAAAACAACGGCAGAGTTACCACAGAGAAGTTGCATCAAAACTGTTCCCTTTAGAAGTTCTGCTCTCTGAAAAGCCACAAGTGGCTGTGCCAACAGTAAGATCGACATTGTTCTCCAAACTCAGAAGCAACTTGGACCTTAAACCCAAAAGAGCACCTGGGTAGGCTCTCAGGAAGTCATCTCACGGATCTCATTCCTCCTTTCTCCTGTAGCCAGGGAGCCATGGTACAGAAGAGCCTACACAATGGGCCTCAAAGGATGGATGCCAGGTCAGCACCAGCTTCACCTGGGAACTTGTTAGAAATGTATATTCTTGGGTTGGAGCCCACGTCTAAAAGATGAAAATCTCAGAACCGAGCTCCAAACTGGTTTAACAATCTGTTTGGGTGATTTGGATGAACATTATAGTTTAAGAGCCATTAATCTATCCAATCAATGTACCAGCTAGCTTGATTATGAGAGGTTTTTGCCATTTTTAGAAATGCCAACTTGCTTGGCTTGTACATTCTATGAATGAAGTTTTAAAGGACCTGTACAAGCCCTTTCTCACACTAATTGTTTCTATTTGCTAATGGCAGGGCATTCAAAATTGAAGGCCTTTTCACATTATTTTGATTGGTTTTACTTGATTGTCCAAAACAGTAAATTCTCCTACTGATATAGAAATAATGATCATGAAAGAGAAATGTCCCCAGAACACAGAAGGCAACACAAGAATCATCTGCATTTCCTTCTCTTGTCCCTCTTTCTTTCTTCTCCATCTGTGATCCAGTCTCAGCCAAGCCACAGTCATCTTGTCAACCTACTGATGCTCTTTCCTTTAGTAGATGTTGTTTGCATGGCCCCTCACCCTTGTGTTCCCACAGCTGCCACATCACCCCCCTTCCCTCCAGATTTATTTATTTATTTATTTATTTATTTATTTATTTATTTAGTTTTTTGTTTGTTTGTTTGTTTTTCGAGACAGGGTTTCTCTGTGTAGCTTTGTGCCTTTTCCTGGAACTCACTTGGTAGCCCAGGCTGGCCTCGAACTCACAGAGATCCACCTGGCTCTGCCTCCCGAGTGCTGGGATTAAAGGCATGAGCCACCACCACCCGGCTCCCTCCAGATTTAAACTGTCATCATCTACAAGTTTTGGTAGCAAATCCAACTCTGATGCCACCTACCATCAAAAGATCAAGTGTTTATGCTGTCTGCAAGGAACTTGAACTTGGGATGGTACGATACAGAAGAAGCAAAACTTAAGCCTGGGAACGTCAGGTGACTTATTGCTACTAACTAGCTCTCTCAATGAAATTAAAGTGGTTATATTTTTTTCTATTATGCACATTTCTTACTTGAATCCAGCATTTCAGCCCTCAAAGTCGTGTCAAACTTTGTTTTTATTGTTGTATAGCTCTTCTGCCTAGATTAGGGTCACTAGAATATTTCCTGAGCCTGCCTTTTGTATTTTCGTCCAGGTTTGTTGGGATTAGCCGGAATCCTAAAACTCTCAGTACATCCGAACTGTTCTTTGAGGGTCCCTTCAAGATCCTGGTCCTATGGTACAAACCAAACATCATATTACCACTTTTCCTGTATTTCAATACCTTTGCAAAGTTGTATCTTCCCTTATCACCTAGGACAAGTCGTATACTCAGGGGCAGAGAGGAATTTTGTCCTTCTGGTCCTGACATTCCAGAGGAAGAGAGAGTCAGTACACAAAATAAGTGATAACATGGCATGCATATAACAACAAACGTTGAAGAAAAAAACCAAGCATGGATGGAAGAGATAGTGTAGAGGGAATGGTCATGGAGGGTTCTGCAAAAAGAGACATTTTAGTATCTCTTGAAGCTCATTCATCTCACCTCAATGTCACATATCTGTCTCACAACATTAAGTTCTTTGTCCCAGCTGATCTCTAAGGTTCCCTAAAAGCCAGTTGCTATTAGATGACTCAGAAAACATATGCTTTTCCATACACCCTAGAATTTTCTAGAAGTTAACGGTTAACTTAGAAGTTTGTCTTTTCGTTTCCTCAGAATCAGTAATCTCCTGGATATCGAGAAACAACAAGCGGAACCCACTGCGCACGGAGAAGCAGGAAGGACCGGGATCACCACACCTGAGAGCGCCTTGTTTCCTAACACACGACAACACCATGAAAGTCACTGTTGGAAATTTTGTTTTGCCCTTCGGTGCCCTTATCTGCTGGAAGAGAAATATTGGTGTTTATTATTATTATTATAGCTAGCTTCACAATCTAGTAAGAACTCAGCAATAAAATATAAAATGGCCACATGGGTAGAGGAGAAAAATTATGGGAGAAAAGCAGGATGACCCTTGAAAGCATCTTTTGCAAGGAATAGTATTCACCTTTTTGTTCCAGCCCGAACCAGGAAAGACATAATTTATTTACCCAGAGCACCTCACGTCAGATATAATGTCTGCATTTTTCAGGGGACATCTTTTTAATGCCAGTTTATGGCTTGGTTCACACAGGAACAGTGAGTTCAAGTAATTTGGCCAAGGTCACATACCAAGAAAACCTGGGTTTGTCTGTTTTAAAACTATAGAATTTATTGTTTTCTTTTTCTTGTAATACCAGAATCCATTGTTTCTGTCTTTATTTGTCTCCTAATTTATAGAAAAAACAAACAAACAGAAAAACCTCTTAACATTTAACTACTGCTTCTGCATTTTGGTCACTGTACAGATTGCTTGACAGATAATGTAATTTGTCATTGTAAAATGCCCAGCAAAATGTGGCGTTTTTATCTGAAGGGGCAGACAATGAAATGTTGTACGGATAGTAGGTAAAACAAACAGTAACAACAGTGTAACAACACTATACAGATTAAAAACTGTACTTTGAGGTAAAACTTAGTATTCTCACAAGCAAAGCCTAGGGAGTTACTCAGCTTAGTTTAGAGAAAACATCTAGTAACGAATCCGAAAATTGAGAAGTCACCTCGAACTAGTTACTTTTCAACGCTGTGACCCAAATACCTGAGCAATCCACGGGAGGAAAGGCTTATTTGGGCTCAGGGTCCCACAGCGTTCCTCTCCATCATGGCAGGGAAGGCAGGGTATAGAGAAGTGTATCAGTGGCAGTCAGAGCTTGTGGTGGAGGCTGCTCACCTCCTGGCCAATCAAGGAGCAGAGAGCAACTTGGGAAGCGGGCTAGGAGTACTCTTCAAAGGGCCTGTGACCGGCTTCCACCAGGTAGAGCAAGCTCCTGAAGTTTCCGTGGCACCACCAGGTGTAGAATAAGCATTAAAAAAAAAAAAATGTGTCCGCACATTTCAGATTCACTATAACACACTCTAGAACCCACAGGTTGGTTAACTTTGGTATACATTGGTTTTGGGGTGACGGAAAGCTTCTTTTTTTTTCTATCAATTTAGTATTTTTCTTAATTATGGCTTCTGACTTCTGATTATTATGCTAAATTGGAGCACCTGTTCTCCAAATGGATAGACTTCTCTTTTTTATTTTTTTTAATTAAGAAAATTTTTCATTCATTTTACACACCAATCGAAGATCCCCCTCTTCCTTCCTCTGCCTCCCCACAGCCTCCCCCTCCTACTCACCTCTCACTCCCCCACCCCAAGAAGGCAAGGCCTCCCCACCTCTCACTCCCCCACCCCAAGAAGGCAAGGCCTCCCCACCTCTCACTCCCCCACCCCAAGAAGGCAAGGCCTCCCATGGGGAGGCACAATGGATAGACTTCTCTATCCATTTCTGAATCCTCTTCCTTAGCTTTTCTTCAACAAAAATGTTCTTTTTTCCTAAGATAATCAATACTCCTTAGTATAAAAATTTAACAGGATATTTGTCAAAACAGAAAATAATGGTAAGTAAGGTGCATGGAACATCTCAGCCAGTGAAGTACCTGTCACAAGCATGGGACCTGAGTTCAGATCGCCAACCCTCATGTAAAGCCAGATGTGGTGGCACGCACCTAGAATCCCAATGCTGTCAGGGCAGAAGCAGGCATACCCCTCAGGGTCCCTTAGCCGATTAGTGAGCTCCAGGTTCAGGGAAAGACCTTGTCTCAGGTGATTAGTTGGAATAGAGATACAGAAAGACCCAACATTGACTCCTGGCCTCAACATGTGTGTGCCCTTATAAGTGCATGCACACCCACATGAATATGTGCACATACCCAAAACACACATTCACACAAACACACAAACAAATTTTTGAAAATAAAATACTTGGAAGTGTGATGCCCACATCACGGGGACCCCAAAAGACCACCACAGAGACCACTGAATCCTGTATGTAAAAGCAAAGAGCCTTTATTTTCAAGCTCATAGCTTGGACTCTCTGTCCAACTCCTCAGTGGTGAGAGCAGAGAGCCCTGAGTCCAGGCAGAGTGGGGTTTTTAATCATAGCAGAGATTGGGGTGAGGGGATTTCCAGGTTTCAGGACCCTGATTGGCTGACATTTTATCTAAGGGTATAGGGAATGGTTGAAATGTTGGGTATTTCCCCTTAGATGCAGGCCCTCCCTGGGTGAAGTCAGCTTATGGCTTTTTCTGGATCTGGGTGTTACCTGCCAGTAAGCTGTTACAGAAGCTGTGTCTGGCCTCAAAGCCTGTCGTGGCAGTTGTGTGGTCAAGCTGTTTTGGGTCCCCTACCCATAATAAGTAAAACGAAAAATTAAATTACGCCCATTCGTGAAAACTGAAGATAATAAGATAAGCAGTTCTAATCTTTTCGTCCAAAGTGCAGACAGTATTTTCTTTGTTAAGTTGACTCTTTATCTTAGTGTAATGGATGAAGAAAGGTACACAAAGTGGAGATGTTTTCATGAAGTGAGCATACCTGGTGTCATGACTTTCTGTGTGCTTTTGGATCTAAGGATTCATCAGGACCTTTACAGCACAACAGTGTTGGAGCTGGGCTCTGCAGCCAGGCTGGGGGCAAACAGACTGACATTGAACTCTGCCCTCCAACTTCCCCTGCTGTGAGTTAAAACACATTAGTTACATTAGTTACCCTTTCTGGTCTCCGTTACCTCACCTGATAAACAGACCCATTGAATCAATGTAAGTAATTTACTTAGAATAATTTGAGATGGGTAGAAGAAGTGGTGATTCTCTTTCTGGTTCTTGTACAGTAGTATCTGGGGAACCTTTTCCCTAATAATCATGACACTTCCCATAGTCAACATTCTTCTTCCTGTAACAACTTGTTGCGCTTCCTTAGAGTCCTCAGTGAGATCCTCTGTGCAGCTAGCTAAAAGGAAAGCAATCACCACTCTTGCCAAAGTGTTTTTGCATTTGAAGAAGGCTCTTCCACAAGGTACAAAGACTTGCAGGCAACCCCCACACATACCCCTTTATCTGGTCTCAAGACATCAATACGTGCCCCCCATGGGTAAGCACTCTGGTATTCCACTATTTCCAATGATTTACAAATGTCTGGATTGGTGTTGTTTTCAGACTGTTGTCGATTTGCTCTGATGTTTGTTTTTGTTTTGTTGTTTTGTTTTGTTTCCCGTAGCTCCGGCTTTGGGCTTACATCTTCCTGCCTTTTTCCATCCTGCTTAGATTTCCCACATTCCTCTAGGAGTGGCCCTCCCTCACTTCTGAACTCTCAGGACCATCCACTGGCCGTAACAATGAAGCCTTTCCCAGCTCACAAACCCTCTCCAGCCTGCACAACAACCTGATGAGACACAGCTGTGAGTGCTCTCCCCACTTTACAACTGAGAAAGCGAACCCTCTATCACAAAAACACAATCCCACCTCCGCTCAGAAAGGAAGCTTCTCCAGAGTAAACACTTCGCTTTTTTCAGTTTTTCTGACCAGACAAACATTTATTCTAATTGAACTACTAAGCAAGTTGTTGTCATAAAAAAAAATAGAAAGCTTGGAAATGCCTTCTACACATCACTCAGTAAAACACACATGTCCTAATCCAATTTTTTAAACAATTTTTTAAACATCCATATATTGAATGTTTGCTCCGTGGCTAGCACTGTGCTACATCTTATGTGAGCCCTAAATTCAGGGTACTAAGGAATAGAGAAGAGCTCTGAGTTGCATGGTCGAATCCCCCTGGATGGACTCAGCTTACATGTGTATAGTCACCTCATGATTCCTAAACCCACATTCCTTCTCTTCTGATCAAACAATCTGACAAGAGTAATATAAAAACTGGATAATGAATGCAAGCACGTCACATGCTTTATGAGAACATTACAGTTATGAAATTGATAAGATGTGCCTCCTGCTCCCATGATCCTACAATCTCGCTGAGAAGTACATGTGGTAAGAAGACAAGCCACAGTATAAGATGGCATTGCTAAGTCTTCAGGGGCAAATATGTGCCAACCTGAAGGTAACCCTGTGCTTTGAAATACAGAAGATTAAAAATTTATTCTAAATCCCTGTTTGCTGCCTATTTATAAAGATTTGAGTTGTGGAGATATTAATTTTCCTTGTGGGAATTAATTTTCAACCAGGAATTGGAGTAACTAATTTAGGTTCAAAACGTGCTTAATGCCCTGTCTAACCATAGCAGTACTTTATCCTGGTTCATTTTGTCCTCCCACACCTCTTCCAGTGGAATTGTAAGAGTTATTTCCCCCCACTGCTGACGTAGAAAGAATAGGAGAAAATGGAAGAAAGGTGCTCTTTGATCCCTGTGCACATCAATTACAGGTAATAAATCCCCCTGCGGTGGCATTCAGACAGGATCTCAAAACCACATGGACTTTTCCTATTAGAAAATATAAACCAAATAGTGACTGTTTGTTGTTTAGATTATTCTGTGAGTAATGTAACCTAAAAAACAAGCTAGCATTGAAGGATGTATCATTTTTAATCTCAGTGCTTTTAGCTGCTTGCCAACACCAGATAGAGTATCTTATTGCAATAATTCAAGGATTTCTCTATTAGTTTCTCTAAGCCCTTAAAGCAAACGAAGCTCTTATGATATAAAACACCTTCTTTCTCTATTTTTTTTTCCCTCAGCTCTCAAGCCTAAATGCATTTCAGGGTAGAATTTTAAATGAACTTGATAAATGAAATTCTCTCTAACTGTATTAATTTTTGACACTCTTTTTATGATTCTTTTTAAAAAGGACATAGAAATGGATTGTAGCTCTGGCCTCCATACAGTCATGATGAATAGCAGGCTACAAATAATGCTTTCTTCAAACTTTTCAAAGAGCAATTTAGATTTTTAATCTCTTCAGTGGGTTTACAAATACCCTACCCTGATAACTGACCAAGGAGCTGGAAGTGAGATTTCTTAAACAAAGAAAATGAGTCTTCTATTGAAGGAAGCATTTTCATATATTTTCCTCCTTACCGGGTAACCTTTTGTGCCCATCACAAACATCTACGCATAGTTTTATCTCTGACCTTGAAGGACGGTATGGCTCTATCCGGGCGTCTTTTAAGATCACAGATGACCTTCAGCTGCTATCACTGAGCCCTGACCTGCCTCGGCGATCTGCTCCCACAAAATACATATGCTGAGCAGTGCTGGTGTGTGCAGTAGGGGTAAGTGAATTATTTACAAAAATTTGAGTTGACACCTTTTATCAAATGTGGAAAGATGAAGACAAAACAGCTGCTATTGCTGTCGTAAGCAATCTGCTGGTGATTGAATAAAAGTGTCAAGAAAATGGCTGCTTGATGGCCTTTTGTTCTCCCTCATCCAGCGTGATGTTAGTTCGAGCTGTCAGTTAGGAATCACGGCGGTGTGATTTATCAATAGACTGAGTGACCTTCTATTTTCGCTCGTGCTAGGACTAGAAGACAGCTCCCTCTACCGCGAAAACACAACACTTCTCACCTTGCCATTTAAGGCCTGTGATTGGCTTGGGTTTGCCAAAAGCCACTCACTCGGAGGATAATTGTGGCTTTTTACGTTTTGCCTTGTTTTGATGGCCCCCGCCCAGTTGCTAAAAATTAGCACATATCCAAAAAGGAAATTTGAAGCATAATTTCTATACCTTCCAGCAAAGTAATTTAGAAAATCAGCATTTGAGATGAAATGCTTCCTCCTGGCTAATTAAACTGCCGAATACGGAAACATTATCTGTGATAGCAAACTGAATCTTTAAACAGTGTTTGACTTGTATTGACATGATTAGCCCATCTGCATTAACTCAAATTATTTTATAATCTCTATAGAGAGAAATATTTGAAGTTATTTTTCTGCCATAATACTAAAACCTCCTCAGGGAAAGACAGCATTATCAATCAAGGTTTGGGGATCCTTGAGAGATAGGAAGCCATAGGGACCTCGCTTTTACAAATGAGCACTCCTATGTTATCCTGTAGGATACTGTACATGTACTTATTAAAAGTTGAGCTTTCAATTTAACAGATATTTGTTTGATTGGAAACATAAATAATGTAAGTATGTATTATGATAAAATGATAGTCTAGTTTTCATTGAAAAGGAAACATTAAAAACAATTAAGAGAATTCAAGTAGCATAATATGATTTCCAGTAGCACCTAATCTTAGTGTTCAGATCTAACTTGCTGTAATATGATTCACATTTTCATTTTTTTGAAAAACTGTTACTTATACATGCATGACTTCAAATATATTTATTTTTTTTAACTAGGGTTTTTGTTTCATAACAAGTTTTCATTTTGACTTCTAAATGCTTAAATCAGGTATAAAATAATCATTATATATTGTTTTGTTGGCTGAATCAGGTTCAATCCCTTAAAGTCACTCAGTGGGACCACAGGGTGCTTCCTTCTTTCTTAGATGTACTTTTCATTGCCCTGTACTGAAGGTAGACTCCATGGGAATCTCTGAAAAGGTGTACTTCATGAATCCATGACATTTTCACTGTACCAAGTTTCTCCAGCACCTTCCTTTACTTACACAATCATGCAGCTCCTCCGCTCCAAGTCACAGAAGTCCCACACATGTGTAAACTTGGAGCCTAGTCCTCAGCTCTGGCCTGAGCTTAGCTTTTTTCTTCTCTGTCCTGACACACACACACCAGGACTTGTTCGTAAGAGCTCTGCAGCAAAGTTGAATAATATGTAAATTTTATGTTGTAATGAATTAGGTCCTAAGATCTTTAAAGGTCAGACACCTGGTATAATACATCACATTTTTTAATATCAACTACAAAATAACTGTAATAAATTTTTCCAGCACCACATCCTCACACGCTGTTACCCACAAGGAAGCACCAAAGGAAATGTGTCATTTGTCAAAACATGCAGGAAAACTGGCATATGTATAGGGCACTTTAAAAGTAAGTCGGATTAGAAATAGCTTTCCACATGGTATTTTTGTGTTTAAACAAAGAAAAACAGACAGGTGCTTACTGAAATCTTCCCCCAATACATTTTTGTAAACAAGATAAAAAGAATTAGCATTCTAGGATATATGATAAAATGACTTCAGTCAAAGGATGTTGTAGAATTTATTGGCAAAGAGCTTTGATTCTCTTTAGGGAAAAACTTCAACAGGAATGATAATTCATCTCAGCTTGGATGAGCAAGTGGGATACTAAAAAGAATACAGTTATCTGAGTTGTAGAAATTTCAGAGTTGCTATTTAAAAAAGATATTTATTTATTTTACAATGCTATTTGCAAGCTTCAATTACACATCTCTATTATAAGAAATACCTATTACCAACATAAGGGAAAGAGATTTACCTACACATAAAACAGACTATGGGGATTTTTTTAAAATGGAAACCCACATTAATATTAGCTCTCATTACTGTCTACCAGCATATCCCTATTCTCTGATGGTGTGCCGTGTTAACTTCAGATACAAATGAAATGAATGTGTTAGGCTTTCTAGACTTTCCAGTGTGGTGGGGAGTGGTGTCTCTGTTGTTATCTTTAATGCTACTGAAGATTTGCCTTTAAAATATCATTGTACATGACAGTTATATTATATATGTAATTTTTTTGTTCGGCAAAGCATTTTCTGATACAATTTAAGTTGTATTTGAGGAAATAATCGCATAATTATTCATTTAAAGAATATTCGTGTTTTAAATCTAAGCATATTTAGGAAAGGCTGTGATCACTTAAACACCAATTTCATTTTTCCAACATATTCAAAGATGGTTTTATTACCTTATCCACATGGCATCAGTCAGTAGTCACAAAGCAAAGTAGGATTATTGTCCAGGTCATTAGGAGGCACCCTGTGAGTATAACAATTGAAGTCAGCATAGCTTCAGTGTTTGATGGTTCTGGAAATTTTCCAAAATCCCATGTACCCAGAATATTCATAACCTTTATAGCCAGACCTGAAATAGACTTCCTAAGCTGGAAGCAATGTGTTCACATAAATGTCTCCTTTGCCAAGCAAGCTGAACACCTATATTCTTGATCCCACCAAAACCAATACAGAACTCACTAGACAAACCTAAGGACAATGCCATTTTGGTGTTTTAATTAACTTGTTCAGAATGGCCAAAGGACAGAGAAACAATTTAAAGAAAGACAATGTATAGTAGTCAAAGGAAAACACATGTTTCAGACCGTGGCACACAGTGGCTGAGTGTACTAAGAATGACAGCAACAGTGTAGATTTCTTTACCTTTTTGGAAAGTACTGCGGTAGTGTGACTCATTCATTCTCTCATTTAACAAAGACTTATTTAGTACTTAATTTGCACCTCCCTCTAGGCAGATGACTCTTGGCCCACAGTGACACCCCCATGAGTGTGGCCTGCCTTTCTCCATCCTAGCCCAGCTCCAGCCATTCTCTGAGACAACTCATATCGACACTCCTCCTCTTTCCTAGATGTTGGGAGTAACGTAGATGAGTGATGAGGGTGATTTCTGACATTAATCTCAGCCTAACACACACACACACACACACACACACACACACACACACACACACACAAAAGCATGTATACAGACATCTGTAACATGCACCAAAAATGGGGAAAAAAGAAAAAAGATGAAATCATGTGATGCTCATAGTGTAAAGGGGGTGGGGAGCCCCAAACAGAAAGACTAATGATGCATGACTGAACTCATTTGTGGACTCTAAAAGGGCTGATAACATGGAAGTTAAGAATCAAATCGTAGTTAACAGAGTCTATAAGGGTATGTGATAGGTGGGGATTGATAAAGATGGTTCAAACACAAAATTACAGTTACAAGAAACATACTCTGGTGTTCTACAAAATGTAGTTGACAATATTATGTTGTATATCTGTGGCAAGTAACTAGAAAACAGATTTTCTATTCTTTTCATGACAAAGAAACAATAAATACTCAAGGTGATGGATGTGCTTAGTATTCCAATTTAACCATTCTATAACATGCCCGTGTATCAAACATCTCACTGTGCCACATAAATATGAACAAGTACTATGTGACAATTAAAAACTTCCATAAAGTTTTATTGGGATACAATCATGTCCATTTGCGTAGCTGCTTTGACATTACCATAGGCTTGATTACAACAGAGATTGAATGGCCTACAAAGTCAAAATATTAACTTCTAGCCCCCCACAGGAAAGTTTTACATATTGTTGGTTTGGGTTATAGATACTTTCACTTTGGCCTTGTACCTAAGTATTTTTCATCTCTTCTGAAGATAAAAATACATAATGGGCATAGCCAGGAAAGTGTAAATAATTTTACTTTTTTCCAGTGTTTGGAGAATGCGCTATAAGATGAATGGTTATTATCAAATCCAGGTTGATCTTCAGCTGTGGATAAAAAGCCTTGAATGGGAGCTATAAAATTATTACTTGTGTCACAAACATTTATTTTTAGCACTTATTAAATTTTAGTCAGTGTTCCACGAGCCCTTAAGCCATAAGCCCACCCAGTCCTCACCACAGTTTGAGACAAAAGAATTCTTCTCCCCTTTGACCCACAAAGAATCTAAAGCACAAAGCTGTAGATGTAACCAACCTTCTTATTAAATAAGAAACACAGAACCAATGCAAAGAAGAAATCCAAGAGGTCAGAGCTAAGAGCTAAAATCTTACCCTTCCTCCTGCAGTGGTCCTACCTCTCCGAACCAGAGCTACCCCTGTGTTAAAGTCTTTATATAGAGTTCCTGTTCTGCTTTCTCATTGGTTGTAAATCCAACCACATGATCGCCTTGTCACGGCCTGTCTGTATAGGCCTCCAGGTTTTCCATGATTGGTATTGAGATTAAAGGCATGTGTGTCCAATAATGGTTGTATCCCTGAACACACAGAGACTTACCTAGCTCTGCCTACCAAGTTCTGGGATTACAAGCATACGCCACCACTGCCCTGCTTTCCTATGGCTTGCTAATAGCTCTGACCCCGGGCAACTTTATTTATTAACATACAAATAACATTTTAATACAAATAAAATATCACCATAACAAGATATGCTGCAAGATAACTGACCCAGCTCGAACACTCACACGCTGAGGACAAAATTCAAATCCGTGTCTTCCAGGATCTCCCCATGGAAGTGCCAAATGACTCCTTGCAACTAACTCTTATGTCCCCTTCTTTCAAGGAAAATGGTCTCAGTCTGTGGCAGAGGAATTTGTCTTTTCGAGGCCAGTCGCTAGTCCAGACTTCTGTAGAGCCTGGAAGAAGCAAGTAGGAAAGGGGAAAGATAAATGAGATAGAGGAGGGTGAATCCCAATGGTCCAGACTGTATTAAGAAGATGGGTGACAGAAAAGAGCCTGATGTGTGCATTGGGTTCTCCAAAGGAAGAGTGAAACAACAAAATGTGTGTGTGTGTGTGTGTGTGTGTGTGTGTGTGTATCTATGTGTGTCTGTGTGTGTATGTGTGTATCTGTGTATATGTGTGTATTTATGCCTGTGTATGTATCTGTGTGTTTGTGTATCTTGAGGTGTGTGTCTGTGTGTCTGCATGTGTTTGTGTATCTGTGTGTGTCTGTGTGTATCTGTGTATGTGTGTCTGTGTGTTGTGTGTCTGTGTATGTGTGTCTGTGTATTGTGTGTTTGCATGTGTTTGTGTGTCTGTGTATGTGTGTTGTGTGTGTGTCTGTAGGTGTGTGTCTGGGTATGTGTGTCCGTGTCTGTGTGGTTTGTGTGTGTGTGTATGTGTGTGTTCATTCAGAGAAATTTAGTTTAAGTAGTTGACTCAGAACTCTGAATCCTGCAATGTAGACCTTCAGGTTGTAAACCCAGGAAAGAGTAATTGGGGGGGGGCAGAGGTCTCTCATTTTCAAGGAAGCTCAGTGGTTTTTGCTCAAGGCTTACAACGGATTAAACAAGCCCACCTCATGGTACAGGACAGTCTGCATTGAAGTTCTAAGCTCAAAGGCTACTGTAAATCTTTGTCTCATCTAAAAATATGTTTAGAGCAGCTCCTAGACTGGTGTTAACCAAGCATGGGTGTCATGGCCAAGCCAAAAGTCCCAAATATTACAATTTACTGTCACAAGGGGATAACTAGATGAAAAAGGGACTAAGGAGGTCAGACACAGGAAGATGTGGAGTGAGTTCACAATCTGGCGGGGAGTCCGGATTCAGAGAGCAGAGTGCTGCGGTGGTCTCCTGTGATAGCACAGCGGGATTCGAACCCTCCAGGCAGCCTGGGGTTGCCCATCACATATCTGCATTATGACGCATAACAGTAGCAAAATTGTGGTTGTGAAGGAGCATCGAAATAATTTTATGGTTTTAATTTTAATTTTAGAGTTCCACAACATGAGGAACTGTATTAAAGAGTCTCTGTGTTAGGACGGTTGAGAACCACTGGACTATGTGAACTCTAAGGATCCTTTCCTCCATCTCCCTACAGCCACTCTACAGCATCCCTGCATCGTGAAGGTTTTCTGTTTCTTTGGCTTTGCTTTTCTTATTCTGTATCCTTCCACTCAAAGAATCCACGCAGACCAGTAACTGCTAGATCTGTTTGGGAACAAAAGTAAAACGCAAGCTCCATCACTGCAGGGATTTGTTGTTGTTGTTTCAGCCAGTGCTTTCTTCCTGGTTCTTGGCAGAGAAAGACAAGATACTTTGCTAAGAAAAAAGGATACTAGAAATCCACTCAGTCTCCTATAAAGGGTGGAGCGGAATCAACAGAGTAAAGCCAGAAAGCTGTAAAAGTCCTTAGCATAATGTCTGCCACATGGTAGTATAGGGCAGCTATTATTATCTGTACAAAGAAAAAATAAGAGGAATTAAAATGAATTTTACAGAAAACATAGATATGTGGTTGCCAGATTATAAGGAGGTCTCTGTGTCATGCAGAGATATCTAAACTTTTTCTAAAGACAAGATGAAACTTTTGGAAAATTTTAAGCAATGGAAAAAAAATGGCATGGATTGCATTTTAAGATCTTTCCCATAGTGTGAAAAACAAATTGGAATGGAATTATGAATATTCAGAGCAATAAAGAGCAGGTGGCTGGAGGCTGGATAGATGGCTCAGTGGTTAAGTGCACTGGCTGCTCTTCCAGAAGACCCAAGTTCAGTTCCCAGCACCTACACGGCCACTGACAACCATCTGAAGCTCCAGTCCCAGGGGATCTGATACCTTCTGGCCTCTGTGGACTCTCTTCTCACGTAGTGCCCAGACAAATACATGCAAGTATAACGCACATAAACTCCAAGTAAAAAATACATGAAACAAACTTTAAAAGCAGGTGACTGATTGGAAAAGGGATCTGAAAGGTGAAAGCTGGCAGAAGTAGCAGAGCAGCTCAAGAAAAAATAAAAAGCGCACAAGAAAAGAAAATGCAGCGTGAGTAGAAAAATCTTACTTATATGTTTACAAATGGTTTACCAAGAAAGCTCATGTAATCTCCTTTTCTAGTGGTGCTATAAAATGAGATAAAGCCACCTTTGTTTGGTAGTTCAAGGCTACCTTGAATTCATGACCTCAACAGAAAAGAAAAAAAGAAAAGAAAGAATAGAGTATGTATAAACTTTTAATTGTGTATATGTTTTATCTTACATGTTTATATACTGTTGTACAGACTTTCTTCTGATCCCCATTAACTACTATATGATTCTCTGCCCAGGATTTTTTCCAATATGTCCTCATTATGTCCCATCAGTTTGTGACATGACATTGCTGCATAGTGACTTCATGACTGTAGGGGAACAATAGGAGTTTACAGCTGGAAAAAAAGCATAATTACAAGCATAAATTATGGCTGCTGTCAAGACAACAGACATTAACACAGAAGCTTCACACATAGTGCAGAAATAGGTTAGGTCTGTGCTACCTGAAATCATTGTGAACTTTGAGTGTTTTCTCCACAAATAATCCATTCAAAACTTATTTCATCTTTTAAAACAAATAAACTAGGTGAATCACCCTGTATTCCCCTTTTCTAGGTCTTTTCTTCCCTGACACATGCCCCACTACTATTAAAAGGTGCTGTGAGAGTGTACTAAAAACAATTGGAAGAACTATTAATGTAAGCTACATTGCATTTAATAAAACAAAAATATGAAAACCTATTATTAATAGAAGTCTTTAATCTTGTACAGCGTCTGAGAATAATTATTCAACATTTAGAAAATTCGTCTACTATCTGCAAGCTAAAGTCTGAGCCTCATCAATCTTTTAATTGGCAGAGGTCTAGTCATGGGGATTTTAACTAGATATGTTTCTGACTAGAATGATGGGCCCCACACACAGAGATCCACAGCAGAGAGCTGTGTTCAGAGGTGCTTGGCCACTGTATTGGAAGGAGATGAGGTAGAGATCCATGGTTATTTGCAGAACTAGTATAGATAAAATCTAAGGTTACCTACCACATAGAGGCTTTCAGATCTATAGAATACTCACACACACACTTTGAAAACATTGTCACTGCAAAAATGATAAACAACCCACCCCTAAAAACCTTCAAAATTTTCTCTTATGTGTGTATATGTACTAATACCTATATATCTAAAATTAAGTCAATGTAGTGATATGTTTAAACATATGTATGTACATGGTCTGTAGATTCTTGTGTATTTTCTGTATTTACATCAATATTAGAAAGGGCATGCACATATATAAAATAAATTTATGTATTACCAGTGTTCTAGAGCCTTTAGGTATATATTACCCTATAAAAATAGTATGAAGAAAATACATTTAGGAGCCTGAATTCCCAATCATGTTAGAAAAATCCTTCCCTGCTCTCTAGACCCTAAGAACTACACTAGGAAAGTTGCTCTGGTGGGTTCTGACATTAGGAAATACTCATTTACATATTATATATTTTCAGTTTGTATAAACATTCATATAAACTCTAGTATGTATTTCATAATTATTAAAGACTTCTGAAAACCAGGACCTAAGTGGATTAGTCTCATCAGGCACAAGAAAACACTTCCCTAGCGTTGAGTAGCAGGTTTATTCCTATATTCCTTTCCTTCACCACTACAGAATCTGCATATGTGATAAACAAGTAGACTCTTTGAAGAGTGATTTGTCATGTTTACCAAAACGTGAGGTCTAATTTCTGTTAAAATATTTTTCAATATTTTTAATGAATTTTAATAAAGGTTTATCAGGCGCTTGTTATGGTGCAGAACTTTTATTAAATTCTGTGATCCATAAAACGTTTTTTTTTTTTTTGAATGACACATAGTTTAGTTTTTCATTTAGAGGCTATAAAAGTGTTCACAAAAGTTATGTTGGAAAAAAAAGTGATTGAAAGTGCTAAAACACTGTACAGAATATAAAATCCTTTCATAGACTTTTTATGACACATGAAACATGAGTCTTAAAGGTTTAATGTTACTGACTTTTATACAAGGCTTTTTAATTCTTGATTCCAGTTATGGTTCTGCAAATGAACTGTGACATTAAAAGGAATCCGGCTGGAACTGCCTGGGCTTTCTTTCTAGATGAGCTCCGACTGGCCATCAGAGGCTTGCCTGGAGACCCACCCCCGCCCGCTTTTTAGATGAGCTCCAACTGGCCATCAGAGGCTTGCCCTAAGACCCACCCCGCCCACAGCTGATTAACACTCCCTTGCTTTTGAAGAACAGAGGAGTGAGCCTGCCTGACAGATTCCCTCCTACCTAAACTCAGTATTAATGTTGGGGAGGCCAGTGGATTACTATGAGCAAATATGAAGTGTGAAGGATTGCTATGCCTTCATCCCTGTTCCCTTAATGCTGTTCACCATTTACAGCTGTAATTGTGATGCTGCCTTGGTGAACTGCAGAACCAGTGTTGCTCTCTGTCCCATTAGAATAATGGACAGAAATTCACTTTGACTCTACCTTTGGAGACTTTGAGTGAGCATGCTGACCTGAATCCTGTACAGAAGACAAACGAATGGTTTTTGTTTAAGTATCAGATTAAGCCAAATGAAGTGGCCATTATTTTTGTAAGTAAAAACAATAGGAACTTTCAATTAATTGGGGCTCATCTTAAGTTTCCAAGGTGGTCTAAAAAGGGATATATTTCAAAAGTGGTGGATTATTTTAAGAGGGAAAGAGGGCAATAGATGACAAATGCGATCAATGCAGTGATCCAGCATGAGTTTAGGTTAGACTTCAGAATAACTTGCTGAGTTTAAATTATGCTGAGTAGTACCTGAACACTTCACATCACTCGCAATGTGTAGACTGCATTCTCACTGTTTACTTTCCTAGAGGAATCACACTGTGATCAATTTCTTCCTGCTGATATCATGGCATGACGTTCACTCAGGAAAGCAAGTGCTCATGGAAGAAAGCAAGCCCCAATACTTCATATAAAAGAATAAAAACTGTACGATGTTTTAAAAAACAGCATATACCTTACAGACTCCAGACAGCAATATTTGTTCTGCAGCTCACCAGAGAGCATTCACAGTTATAGCAATAAATGATGTGCCTTCAGTGTTAGAGAAATATAGGCTAAGGAATAATTCTGGGGCTGGAGAGATGGCTCAGAGGTTAAGAGCACTGACTGCTCTTTCTGAGGTCCTGAGTTTAATTCCTAGCAACTATACTGTGGCTCACAACCAACTGGTGCTCTCTTCTAGCCTGCAGGCAAACATACAGGCAGAACACTGTATACATAATAAATAAATAAATCTTTTTTAAAAAGGAATAATAATTCTTCAAACTTCATATGCACAGCTAGTAATCTATGTACCTTTCCAACATTAATCACCAGTGGTATACTCTAAAATGGGGAAATGAGATGCCTGTGCCATACCTGGTAGTCATAGCTCACCTATCCATTTTAATAAAGATTCTTTTTCTTATTTTAAAATAGTTTTCACGTGAAAAGGGCTAGCCTGTGATTTCTCAGAATGAATCACAACTTAATATCCTTTGTGTAACGAAAACAATGGTCCAATAGAGTAAATCCTATTTCCTTGTGATCTTTGACCTTCTAATGGGAATCATGTGATTCTAATTTAACAAAAATAATGAACTAGTTTCTTTTTGCATGTTAGCAGTAGCTATTTTAAACTAAAAGTGCATAAATTTTATGGTTCTTTAAAATGTACTTCAGAAGTTATTGAAAGATATATTTTGGTACATTACTATATAGTACATTAAAGGCATATTTTCATTAACTTACATGATTTTATGTATCATCTATTTGTAGCTTTGTTTATTATAAGCACTGTCTGTGTGACATTAAGACTGCATTTCAGCCAGAAGCTTCTGTGGTAAGGCTATTCATGAAGACAATTTTGCTGTTCTCTTATGTATTCTAAATTAATAAACTTTTACTCAATTGCTAAATGATTTCTATACTATATGATCTTTGAATATTACTTCTCTATCTATTACCCAAGAGATAAGCAATACAAAATTCAGAGTACTAAGTCATCTAAAGCCAAGAGCTAACAAGCAAAAATCCTTTCTGACACTTAAGAAACCATGAGAAATCTACCCAAAGGGAGAAGACTTGGAAAAAATTTATAGATAGAAATCTCAGCAAGCCAGTGGGTAAAGAAGACCCATTACCAGTTATAGAAATATTAAAGACATTTTTACAACCATCAAACATCACTAATTTAGAAAGGAGAAAAAAAATAAGCTAAGGAATTTTAAAACCTGTCTTAAAAGGCTATTTCTGAACAACTGATGCTTTCTAAAAGTCATACTTTAATCTTTTGGTAGTTGTTGCCAATTTTTCTTCTTTGGGATCATTTTTATGTGTCTGATGCTTACTCTGTCTTTATTTTTAAATTAAGAGGAGGAGAATGGTTCTAAGACACGTTTGCTCACACTACAGGTAGTACAGGGAGTGAGGTGATCTCTGTATTCCATTCCCATCAACAAGTACAGCTGAAATGAGAGCTCCAGAGCCCACTGGTTCCTTGGGACATTGAGTGAAGAAGAGCTGCACAAGAGAGACCCCTAAACTGCTTTGGAATCTGCAGGCAGTGCATCACATAACCTAGTGACGTTAACTCACGGATGTTTCTCTGTTTCTTTGCAACTGCAGCACAGTCTGGCTTATATTGGTGACACTGCAGATAAGTCATGGTAACTTTGCACCGTTCTCAATGTCTCCCTCTTAAGCACTCACCACCTAAACTCAGTCCATTTGCTCCTCTTGCGTGACTGTTCCATGTTCAGCTCTTCAGTTGCTATGATGGTATTAAGGTAGTAATATAGATTCTGAATGGTGTCTCTTTCCAACTTCTACCCTCACCTATCAGTCTCACCCAATGTCTAGATTACCCTCCTATGTCTTGAGTCTAACTGTGCCATTCACCTGCTTGGAAGGGTTACACACCTTGTATTTCAATGTCATTTCCTCAAATACCTTCCTGAGTGTTTACCATAGAAACCTCATAGTCTTTGACCACCTCAAATTGCTCACACCTCTTCCTTCATGTCTACCATTAGCTCTGACTTGACAGTCTACTTCTCTTTCTCAGCTTGGCACCCCCTTGTGATAAGGCACTTCCTGGCACAAACCTGATGGAGTAAACCACAGCTACCACTCACCCTCTGCTATAACAATAGCAGTGACTGGTGTTTGTTGAGTACTTATTTTCTTATCAGGCACTTAAACACTTCCTACAGAGATTATTCACTTACTTATCACACACACACACACACACACACACACACACACACACACACACATACACACACATAACCTGTTAAATGGCCACCAAGTCTGCATTCGTTTTATAAATGGGGAAGCAAAGCCTTTGAGTGAACAGGTTTTATGCAGCTAGTAAATGATAGAATAATAACTTAAAACTCTTTCATTGCTCTCCCACTCCATCCCTGTACCTGCTTGACCATCCCGTTCCCTTATGTTCTCATCCCCCATCCCCTGCCCTCCATTGCCCCACCTCACCCCCAGTTTACTCATGGAGATCTCATCTATTTGCCCTTCTCAGGGTGATCCATGTGTCCCTCTTAGGGTCCTCCTTGTTAGCTAGCTTCTCTGGAGCTATGAGTTGTAGTCTGATTATCCTTTGCTTTACATCTAGTATCCACTTACGAGTGGGTACATACCATATTTGTCCTTCTGAGTCTGGGTTACATCACCCAGGGTGATATTTTCTAGTACCATCCATTTGCCTGCAAATTTCATTATGTCATTGTTTTTCTCTGCTGAGTAGTACTCCATTGTGTATATGTACCACATTTTTTTTTTATCCATTCTTTAGTTGAGGAGCATCTAGGTTGTTTCCAGGTTCTGCCTATTATAGATAATGAATGCTGCTATGAACATAGTTGAGCATATGTCCTTGTGGTATGATTGAGCATTCCTTGGGTATATGCCCAAGAGTAGTATAGCTGGGTCTTGAGGTAGCTTGATTCCCAATTTTCTGAGAAACCACCATACTGATTTCCATGATAGAGGGAGACATCCTGGGGATAGGAAGAAATCAGCTACTAGGAAAGTTCCCAGGAATCCACAAGGATGACCCCAGCTTAGACTACTAGCAATAGTAGAGAGGGTGCCTGAACTGGCTTACCCCAGTAATCAGATCAGTGAATACCCTAACTGTCATCACAGAGCCTTCATCCAGTAACTGATGGAATCAGGTGCAGAGATCCACAGCTAATCACCAGGCTGAGCTCCAGGAGTCCAGTCAAAGAGAGAGAAGAGGGATTCTATGAGCAAGGGGCATCAAAATCATGATGGTGAAACCTACAGAGATAACCAAACCGAGCTAGTGGGAACTCATGAACTTTAGATCAACAGCTGTGGAGCCTACATGGGACTGGACTAGGCCCTCTGCATAAGCAAGACAGTTGTGTAGCTTGATCTGTTTAAGGGGTCCCCTTGGCAGTAGGCTTTTTGGAGCCCATTACCTATAGTGGGACACCTGGCACAGCCTTGATGCAGGGGGAGGGACTTGAACCTGTCTCAACTGAATATACCAGGCTCTGCTGACTCCCCATGGGAGACCTTGACTTGGAGGAGGTGGGAATGGGGGGATGGGTTATGGGGGGAAGGCTGGAGGGGGAGGAAGGAAAAGTGGGGAATCTGTGGTTGGTATGTAAAATAAATAAAAAATGTCTTAATTTAAAAAAGGGGGAAAAAGAACTTAAAACTTTTTGACAGTTTGATTTATGATTTGTGCTTGTAATCACTGTACTTCTTAATCGCCATTCAGATGAAAAATTCCTTAGCCCAGAACACTACCTTCCCCTCCAACTCCCTTTCCTACTTTTTCTTTTATATACCCAATAACTATCTACATTAGGCATTCTTACCATGCTTCTCCCTCATTGGGAAGACCCTTTCTTATTTGTCCAGTTCACTTTTGCGCATACTTCATTATGTCAGACCTAGTATATCCTTTTCTCGGTCCCCGAACTGAATGCATGCCTCCCTCATAGCTTCTCACACACATTTACTTGTGACATGGGTTACCTTGTTCACTAACCATCAGTGAACTATCTTTCTTAACAAGGAGGAGCTACTTGAGTGCTGGCATTATTGTTAGTCTCTACCTAAGGTTTTTGCAGACAGCAAATGCTCAACAAATGTATTTTAATAAGTGAATAGAATAGATTTTATTAATCACAGCTTATCATTATTAAAAAGTTGGTATTCTAAATTGTTAAATAAAGATCATTTTTCCCTTTTTTAACAACTTTCTAATGAAAGATTCAATTTGTGAGTTATATGATCCTATTCAAGATTATACTTCTTAATTCATTATCTATTTCACTTATATATGAATGAGTAAATATATATATTTCACTCTTATGTGAATGAACATGTATATAACAGAAAAATTAAAATTCATAAGAACTACAATGACATTTGCTGCTAAACTTCTTATTTCAAACCTTAAAAACTTAAAATATAACATCTCCAATCTTACCATTTCTCTTATAGTTTCATAAAAACATTCAATGATTACATGAAGAACTTAATAATAATAATGGTTAAATAGTACCACTCATTATATAGCAAAATCTCAATTCGTTTCTTACTTTAAGTGGTTCATGTATTCTTGTTCAAACCCCACAAAATAGATGTAATTATCATTCTTTATACAGATGAGAAAGCTAAAAAGTTTTGAGATTAAACAATTTACTTAAAGTCATGTAGCTAGTGCAAGTAGGGAACTAAAATTGTTCACAAACCCCAAGATGTTTCAACTTTAGGGTACTCCAAAATAACTTCAATGTACTTATATGTCCCATTTTTATTTCTGCCTAGGGAATAGTGCTGCTCACAGTGAGCTGGGATTTCCCACATCAAATAACTTAAGACAATGCCCACAGACAGTCCCTCACTGAGACTCTTCCCAGTTGATTCTATATTATGTCAAGTTGACAATCATACTACATTAGTATGTAGTACTATGTACTACATTAGTATGTAGGGCACGTCTCTAATAGTACCACTTCCTGTGAGTCTATGGGGACCACTTCATTCAAACCACCACACAAGGTATTGACTACATTGTAAGCTAGGTTAGGCAGCAGTGAAACCATCAAACTAGAGTTTATTGGGAAAACAAACTGCTGGGCTGCCTCAGAGAGTAGAAGACAGCAACCTACATAAAAGCCTTGCCAGTCTTACGGGAAAAACAGCAGCAGGAGAGGGTACAAGGTGGACCACCTTTGGGCTTAGTGTGGGGACTTTGATCTGTGGCAGGCTGTGTAGGTTAATCAGGAACAAGATGCCCTTGCTTGAGGTAATTGACTGTTGTGGGTGGATAAGCAGTATTGTGGCTTTCCTGGTAAACAGAAGCCCTTTGTTCAAGATTCCTGAGGAATGCTGAACAATCCTTCTGTTTACCAGGTCAGAGCCCTGCCTGAGTTGGGCCCAGGTTATCTTTTAGTCCATTGTCAGCATAGCTGCTATTTTGGGGGTCCACTTTGAACCAACATGACACAGAGAGACACAAAGTCTGAGGCTTCTCTGGACAGAAAGGACATGAGTCACCTTGGTCACAAATGGGTGGGTTACAAGGTTTTCACTCAGCAGAATCAAGGCAAGCACAGTACTTCTTGGCAGGACCCATTGTACAAATTCTCTCGCAGTCTTCATTCCATATCTCTGAAAGAAAGCAAAGATACTGATGTACACAAATCACATAAATACTAAGAGACTGATATGCTCTGTCTAAAAAAATAAACATTTTCTTTTTATCAATAATTTTTTCAGAAACCATTATAGATAGTATAGTTAATGACACAAATTAGAATAGCAAGTGATCTATTGGAAAACTTAATATTCTGTTAAATGAATTATGTTCATGAGGTTGGGGCAGAGGTTGGTGGTAGAAGATGTGCTTAATATACTCAAGGCTCTGGGTTCAACATCCAACACCAGAGAAAGAGAGGATAGGTAAAGCAAGAAGAGAAGGGAGGGAAGAGTGTTGGTAGAAGTTTCTGTCCCACAAGCCATTCCCAAGTGACTACACAGAGGCTTGATATTAATTGGAAATTCTCGGCCAATAGCTCACGCTTGTTACTAACTAAATCTTACATTTAAATTAACCCATATTTCTTATCTGCCCTCTACTACGTGGCTCGTGGCTTGTTACCTCATTTTCTACACATCCTGCTTCCTCTGTGTCTGCTGGTGTCTCCTGACTCCGCCCTTCTTCTTCCCAGCATCCTCCCAGTCTGGCTCTCTCTCCCAGTCTCTTCCTGCCCAGCTATAGGCCAGTCTGTTCTTTATTAACCAATGAGAATAATACACATTCACAGTGTACGGAAGGATTATTCCACAGCAGGAGAGGGAAGAGGGAAAAGGAAGAAGGGAAGGAAGGAAAGAGGGAGGGAGGAGAGATGGAAAAAGGAAGGACAGGAAGGAGGAAAGGGAACGTTCACAGTGAGACATTTGATAGGATCTTAAATAAGGTTCAGAAACATATTGGTAAAGAAATAAATCAAAGAAACATGGAATTTCTCATCTAAGTGCAAGTGACATCACACATGAGAAGATGACATACAACCCTTTGAAAGAGTAAAGGGAAACTGGAGCCAGAGAGATGAGGCACAAAGGGACTTTAAAAGGTGTGTATGCTACATTAGCTTAAATTAACACATTCTCTCATTTTCATCATTAACAGCAAACCAGTAGCATGAGCACCTACTGTCATGAGAGCGCTTGATGTCTGTGACATAGGAACAAATCAATTAGTTGAACATTAGGTTGAATAGAACCATTAAACCCAAAGTATGACTTGGGAGTTTCCAGATCTCTCTGCTTAATGTACAGTCCTCTGCAAATGAGTTAAATAGCTTGTAAGTTAGTAGTGACTGTCCATTTCACACAACTGACTAGGTTTTAAAACATAGCCTTGGTTACATAGGGAGTTCATGAATCCACTGGAGGTAAAAAGTAATAACCTAATAACTCCCTAATTAATAGAGACCCATACGGGAAAGAAAATGATGATATTAAAATAGATCAAGTCAGCAAAAATACTTAAAATTTTTTAGACTTTCTTTGGCAAAAAGTGAACAAATGAGTTAAATGGTTAGTAAATATGTCTGGGATGCAATGCAGCAATGTAAATAGCAACCCATTGTTTGTAATTAAAGTTCAGCTAAATTATCTTTGGGCACGGTGATAATTTTTTTATACAACAATAAATACCAACAGGGGATTTGTAGAGAAAAATTGCCTAGCGGCATTTTTTAAAGAATTAATGCATATTCAATATTGATCTTGATTTGTGCATGTTAAACTGTGCCTCCTCAAGTAAAATATTCTTGAAGAAGTCAATAACATGCCGTAATTTCATCTGACACTAATAAAATAAGGCAAATGACAATTCATTTTTGTTCACTTGTCTACGACTCTAATGGACGGGTAAATTTTGTTAAAAGAGGAAGCAGCTACTTTGGTGCATAGTAGGCATATTTGTAAGAAGATGGTGATTGATTTTTTTTGTTGTTGTTGTTGTTCTTGGTCACTTTCTTACTGGAGAAAGTAAAACAATCAATCTCTTGGAATTCCATCCAGAAACGTGTTTTTCTAGTTGTTGAATTATGTTATGAATTCCAGAGGACCGAAGCCACATGGATTAGTGCTTGGTATTGTTCCCTGAGATATAATAACAAATGTTAACTGCAAATGAAGTCCAAGGAAACTAAAAATGTGCAAAACATTACCATTATAATGACTTTATGTGTAACACAACTAATTCTATGTCCTCAAAACTACTGAGATAAGTAACACTAACCCTGCTTTCCTGTACTCAAGGGATGTTAATAAGGAGGACAAAATGGCCAAGCAGTAACATCGAGATGAGAAGTCTTAGATTCCAAGGAAAACACACAGCAATTAAGGGCCATGTTCCGTCTAGCCCAATATCACTGTTCATTCTTTATGAAAAGACAATGAGTTAAGAACTTAATTTTTTAAAGAATTAATGCATATTCAATATTGATCTTGATTTGTGCATGTTAAACTGTTCCTCCTCAAGTAAAATATTCTTGAAGAAGTCAATAACATGCCGTAATTTCATCTGACACTAATAAAATAAGGCAAATGACAATTCATTTTTGATATTTACAGTAGCTGCTTTGTAGGAACACAACAATGAATCTAAAGAAAGCTCAACCTGATCTTCTTAAGTGCCTTTTTTCCTACTCTTCATTCAGATTCTACATTTACTCTTTTTTTTTTTTTTTTGGTTTTTCGAGACAGGGTTTCTCTATATAGCTTTGTGCCTTTCCTGGAACTCACTTGGTAGTCCAGGCTGGCCTCGAACTCACAGAGATCCGCCTGGCTCTGCCTCCCGAGTGCTGGGATTAAAGGCGTGCGCCACCACCGCCCGGCTCTACATTTACTCTTAGATTAACTCTTTTTACAATGCTAATAACCCATATAGCATATAGGCTACTATAGAAACATTAGTTTAAGGGGATCTACCCAGACTCCAGTAGCTACCATTCAGGAGTTCCTTGGGCAGTGAGAATTCCTCTCTCTGAGGCCCATGATCTGAGAAAATGCTCTGTGACTGCTGTGGGGGCTTGCCCACAGAGCTGGCAGAAGCAGAGTGGTGGAAGGTCAGTTGTCAAGAGCTATTTTTAGATCACATGTGTCACAAGAGAAGTTAAAAACAAAAAAGGAAGGGCAGCCACTTCACGTTTTATTGCAGGTTTCTAGAAGAGTATCTAAACTGGTTATCTATCCATATTAGTAAACCTTTTTGTCACCGAATGAAAACATCTATTTTTAAATAGACAATAGAGCTAAACATGAAAACCAGATGCTTTACAGCATCCTTAAGAAAACTTAGAAGAAAAAAGTTTTTGTGACATTAGCCGGGTATAGTGGTGCACAACTCTAATCTCAGCTTTTGGGAGGCAGAGGCAGATGGAGCTCTGTGAAGTCAAGGCCAGCCTGGTCTACAGAGCAAGATCCAGGACAGCCAGAGATGCACAGTGGGATGTGTGGCTCCCTGGACCTCCCACAGTAACAGGTCATTGGTGAATAGGGCTGGCCCTAGGCCCACGAGCTGTTGGCATATAACTGCAGCCTATGTGCTTGCCCTGCTGGAAAATGGAGAGCACGGAGCAGCAGTGCTCTCTGCAGGCTACAAGCACAAAGGTTGAGCCTGGCAAGCCTTGAGGTGGCAGACACGGAGGGCAGGGAGATGCACAACAGCCAGGAGCTGGAATGGAACCTGCCCCTGAACAGGTTGCCCTGACTCTGGGCAACAGCAGGGTATCCCAGACAAGTCTCAGCAACATTCTAGTATTTATGGGGCTTTGAAAGGCAATGACTTGTTGCAATGATATTTGTATGCAAAGCTGTCTGGGAAAAAAATTGTGTGTGTGTGTGTGTGTGTGTGTGTGTGTGTGTGTGTGTGTGTGTAAAACACACTGCAGTTTCCAATGGCACTATGACGAACAAATATTTGATGGAGAGGTGGGAAAGATAGAGGAATGGCCACAAGTGTTGGGGAGAGGGGGACAAGGGACATGACGAGGACTGATGGACATGTCATTGCCAAGTAGGCTGAAAGGGTGCTGTGCAGCAGCCTGCAGGTAGCATGCACTCTGACTCAGCCCCGAACACACTGCCCAGCAGCATGATTACCCAGGTTCTGAGCAATAACCAGATGTTCAAGATGAAGAATGGTTCATTTTCTGGATTGGACCTCCTCAAAAGACCACTATGCCAGTGCTGCCCCTCGAGGCCACTTTGGTATCCATTGTCCTCTGCCCCAGGCTGGATTGAAGCCAGAGGTTCTGTGATCCTACAGCAGCCAGGAGCCATGTTGATATCTCTAGCCCAAGTTACCACCAAAGGCCATACAGATGTCCTTGGTCTGGGCATTGCCTAAGGCCATGCTGATATCTGTGAGCAGTGCTTCCACTGGGGGCCATGTTGATGTGATGATGGCCTGTGCAGCCACCTGAGGCCATGTGGATGTCTATATTTCATGCTGTTGCTGAGGGTCATGTCTGGGTCTGTGATCCTACTGCAGCTGGGGTCTGTATTGGTGTTCATGACCCGTGTTATCACTGAAAGCCATGCGAATGTTTGTGGTCTATGCTGAATCCTGAAGCAGTGTTGATGTCTGTGGGCTGTGCTGCTGATGGGGTCATATTGATGTGAATGGCCTACACTGCCACCTGAGGCCATGTTGATGTCCATAGTCTGTTCTGCTACCATGCTGAGGTCCACGGCACATGCTGATGTAGGATACCATGTGGATGTCTGTAGTCCATGCTCCTGCTGACTGTATGGGGTAAGGAAGCTACTTTTGCCATGGTATTGATGGTTGCAAACTCACAGTTGAGAAAAGGGTACATAGAAGGCTTCTGAGACAGCCCCTACCTCGACTCCCCACACACACACACAAAAAGTAACAGCCTAGACAGAAAGACATTGAGGAGAACTCTTAAAAATTGTGATAAGGATGTTAAAGTGTAGCTCTCCATAATTGATGGATTCCGTTTGGGTACAGGTGGGGAAGGACTCAGTTTTCTTTAAGGGGCTCCCCACCATGAGTCTGCCCATGCTCCAGTGAGTACATGGGCAGCACAAATTGGACTTGTTTTCTTCTTCTTTTTCTTCTTCTTTTCCTTCTTCTTTTTCTCCTTCTTCTTCTTCTTCTTCTTCTTCTTCTTCTTCTTCTTCTTCTTCTTCTTCTTCTTCTCCTTCTCCTCCTCCTCCTCCTCTTCCTCCTCCTCTTCCTCCTCCTCGTCCTCCTCCTCCTCCTCGTTCTCCTCCTCCTCCTCCCCCTCCCCTCTCTCTTCCTCTCCAACTCCTCCTTCTCTTCTTCCTCCTCCTTCTTTTTTCTTCTTTTTTGGTAGGAGGTAGACCTGGGAAGACTGGGAAGTGGGTGTGATGGAGGTTCATGATGTGAAATTCCCAAATAATCAATAAAATTTGTGAATTAAAAGAAAGGAAAAGAATGGGTCAACTGAAACCACTCTGGATGAATATGCTCTGTGAAGGGCACAGGCTTTGACTGGCTGTGTGCTCTCATCTCAGAGCCTAGAGCAGCACCCAGCACATAGCAGACAGTCAATAAATATTTGTTTAATGAGTAAATATGATGCCCTGGTGAAAATAAAGGAATACAGTCTTCTAAAAATCTTCAGAAAAGTCAGACTGTATTTGACACTAAAAGCATGGACAATGAAAGAAAAAAATGACAAGTTAAACTTCATCACAATTAGAACTATTCATTCTTTGAAAGGCACTGTTAAGTGACAGAAAAGACAAGTCATATTCCTGAAGGAAACATTTGGAAAGTGTACATTTGATAAAGAGATTGCATCTAGAGCAGTGGTTCTCAACCTTCCTGAGGCTGCGACCCTTTAATACGGTTCCTCATGTTGTGGAGACCCCAACCATAAAATTACTTTGTTGCATCTTCATAGCTGTAATTTTGCTACTATTATGAATTGTAATGTAAATATCTGATATGCAGGATATCTGATATGTCACCCCCAAAGCGGTCGCCACCTGCAAGTTAGGAACTGCTGGTCTAGAGTGATAAGAACTCCTAAAACAATAAGGCATTTAGTTTTTAAATAGAATCTTAAACAGAATCTCTAAAAACCACACATTCATCACAAATAAGCATATGAAAAGACATCAAGTATTACTAGTCATGAAGGAAACACAAGCTAAAACCACAGTGAAATAACACTGTGTATGTACTAGAATGATTGAAATGTAAAAGGCTGACCCCATGCTAAGCATGGTGGTACATAGGTATAATCCCAGAACTTGGGAGATGAAGATAGGAGAGTCAGTTCAAGGGTAGCCCGAGCTACAGAGACACTGTCTCAAAGAACCAAATGAATAATAAATGAACAAGTAGTCATCAGAGAGCCTTCATCCAGTAACTGGCAGAAGCAGATGCAGAGACCCACAGCCAAGCATGGGCCAAGCTCTGGGAGTCCTGCTGAAGAAACCATCTGATAAGCAGCTTCTCTCCACCACACATTTGCTACTGGCATGTCCTTCAATGAAAGTGCACAGTGATGGGACCAAGAGACCATTGATAAAAACCTCTGGAACTGCGAGACAACAATCTATAGGACAGAGCTTTACAAACTTAAAACTCTGGCTTTCTGTCCTCACAGATTAGCAGATGACTGAATTGTACATCCAGGAATCACTCCCTTATTCATTCTATAAATGCTAACAGGGTCCTTTATGACAGCTTAGGACTAGTTCCAACTGCTGTGGGTAGATTTGAAACAGAAGAAAGGCAAGAAGTTCTCCAGGTACAGTAGTAAAATGGACTTAAACAGAAGTTTACATAGAACTCTGTTACAGTCAGAAAGAAGGACAGTACACAGGACAGAAAGTGATGCTCAGCAGTTGCCCTTAACTAAGAAAAGAGGCAACCAGAGGCTTGCAATCAGAGCACCCAAGAAGGTAAAAGGCCAGACTAGGCTGAATACTGAGTTTTAGACCAGTCTGAGCTACATATATGACAAGACCGCTGTCTCAAAAGAAGCAAGAGAGAGCAAGAAAATGAGAAAGAAGATGGAGGGGGAAGGAGGTCGAAGGAACGGGAAAGGGAAAAGGAAGGGGGTTGGGAAGGGAGGGGGAAGAATGATGACAAATAAAAACTTGAGAGAAGATTTCAAACTGTTCAACAAGCCCCAAATGGACACCTTGTTCTTCTCCCAAGCCTACTACACCAGCAGACTTCCCAGGTCAGCACACAGCAACTACAATTTTCACGTTTCTCAGAGAAGAGTTCTTGGGGTCATTCTTGACTCTTGACTTTCTCTCAAACCTCTATGTTCCCCTCAAGAAACATTGTCTCTCCCTTCCAAGTCAGTCACAGACTGGCATCGTTTTAGCAACACTGGCTCGAAGCTACCTTCCTATGTCACCCAAGAGATGCCCCCATCCCAACTGGCTGCTTCCACTTTTGCCATCCTCTGTACGCCATTCTTCCTGCAGTATCCTGCATCATTTAAGATGTAAATCAGATCAGGCTAGACCTCTGCTCTCGACTTCAGTTATAGGGAAAATCCCGAACCTTCAAGGCCCAAAGGCTTTTGAGATGAGCATTTGTCATTCACCTCTGCAACACCCTCGTTGCTAGAGATCCTTTGTCGTGCTCAATGCTCTATGGCCATGCTGGCCTCCTTGCTGTGCTTAGAACTAGACAGGTATATCCTCATGTCTGGATCTTTGCAATGGCTGTTCTCTCTGCTGAAACTTTTTCTCAAATAATCTACGTGGTGCTGTGGAATGTTACTTTAACTAGGCAAAGATGCGTTGCATTTGTTTACGTTGTGGAATATTACCTTAACTGTGTAAAAATGTGTTACATTTCTTTGTGCCGCATTTGTTTAATTCTGTAAAGATGTGCTGCTATCTCACCTTGCCTGCCTAGGGCACCTGACTAGTCTAATTAAAAAAAAAAAAAACTGAACTGTCAATAGCTAGCAGTAAAGGGATAGATGGGGCTGGCGGGCAGAGAGAATAAGTAGAAGGAGAGAAGGGAAAATGAGAGAAGAGAAAATGAGGGAGAAAGAAAGGGAGACACCCAGGGCCAGCCAGCAGCCAGCCAGCAGACACGGAATAGGACATACAGAAAGAAAGGTAAAAAGACCTGAGGCAAAACGTAGATAAAGAGAAACAAATTAAAATAAGAGTTAACATAAGGAAGGCCAAGCATTCATAACTAGTAACAAGTCTCCATGTCATGATTTGGGAGCTGGTTGATGGCCCAAAAGAAAGCCTATTATATTTGGCATTCCAATGTGGGGCCCAAATTTCCACATAGGGTCTGAGAAAGCTGAAGAAAAAAAATGGATATAGCTTCTGTGATAGTGTGTCCCCCAATATGTTGTACACCCTAATAAACTTACCTGGGGCCAGAGAACAGAACAGCCACTAGATAGACATAGAGGCCAGAAAATGATGGAACACACACCTTTAATCCTAGCATTCCGGAGGCAGAGATCCATCCAGATCTCTGTGAGTTCAAAGCCACACTGGAAACAACCAGGCATCGTGACTCACGTCTTTAATCACAGGAAGTGATGGAAGGAAACAGAAAGGTACATAAGGCATGAGGACCAGGAATTAGAGGCTCTTTTAAGCTTTTAGGCTTTTAGCAGCAGTTCAGCTGAGATCCATTCAGATGAGGACTCAGAGGCTTTCAGTTTGAAGAAACAGGATTGGCTGAGAAGTTGGAGAGGTGAAGTTGAATGTGGCTTTTTCTGTTTCTCTGATCTTTCAGCGTTCACCCCAATACCTGGCTCTGGGTTTGTTTTTATTAATAAGACCCTTTAAGATTCATGTTACAAGCTTCTTTAATAGGTTCTGCTGTACAGTGAGTACTTAAGTAGCACATTAAGTAGAAACAAAAAGCTAAGTAAAAACACCTGCCACAGTGTGGGTACCAGCTTCCTAGAGCTAGGGTGGTTGAATGCAGCTCCTGGTTAGATGCAGCTCCCAGTTGAATGCAGCTCTCACACAGAATTGCCTGGCTTAAAGCTTGGCTTTAACAGACCCAAGTGAGATGGAGCCAGCCTCCAGAACAAAGCTGCTTAGCAGTTTAATCTTTGGCTCATGTGGTCAGAAAAGTCTAGAGACATGCAGTAAAAACAGGTCCAGACAGAAAAACAACCTCTAAACAGGTTACAGTGTGTCTAGAAATGTGTATAGGCTTAAGAAAAAAAAATGGGTATAGACAGTCATAGGAAAAAATAGTTTAAAAATAATAAAGTCAAGTCTTTAAAGCGAGAGTAAAGTAGCTGGGCATGGTGGTGCATGCCTTTAGTCCCAGCACTTGGGAGGCAGAGACAAGTAGATCTCTGTGAGTTTGAGGCCAGCCTAGTCTACAGAGTGTGTTCCAGGACAGGCTCCAAAAGTTACAGAGAAACCCTGTCTCAAAAAACCAAAAACCAAAAAACCAAGAGAGAGAGAGAGAGAGAGAGAGAGAGAGAGAGAGAGAGAGAGAGAAAAGTAATATAAAGGGGAAAAAGCTGGGAAATACACAGGGAGTCTGGATCCAGTATGATGTTGTGTTGACTTTGAATTTTTTGAATGCTGATGCGCAAAGGATAGCTGCTAAGAGACACTGGAATGTAAACGGGACTGCTGAATTAAACCAGCCTGAACACTTTAGGGATGTCTTAACTTTAAAATAAAATTCAGAAAGTGTATTGTGTTGCGGAAGAGGTTATGCTTCTGTTTCCACAGGAAACAAAAGGCTGTGGATTCATTCATGATTAATAAAGATCAGGTTTGATCAGGGAAGAACTCCTGAAAATCTTGGCTATAGACATAAAGAAATAAACCAAGAAAATCTACAAGACAGGTGACATATATGTTGATCCCCTGACATGGGAACAGTTCTGAGACTGGACAACAAATGTTATAACTGGTTTTCCCAGGGTTTGACCATTATCTCAATTTTCTCAGGATTCCCTAAAGATTTATGTCTGTGGAGAGAATTCCCACAGAGCTACACCTGCTTTGGCTCCAGAATGTTAGCACCTAGCCTTAACCGACCTTTTGTTTTTCTTGTTGCCCTCTGTGTGAATCTTGTCTGAGAGTTTCCCAAGGGTATGAAGCCTATGCAAAACTTGGTTGGGAAAAATCCAGCACACTATGATATTCCTTAACTGAGAATTTGCATTTGGCGTTGCCTCTTTAGAAGCTTAGTTAGGATGTTTTGGGGATATGGAAATCAACTTGCTAAAGGTGTAAATTGGAGAACAATAATAAAATGCCCTTGGCTAAGGGAGGGTCTGTGAGAGACTTAGTCCCTCTGTATCTGGAAAGGTTAAAATCATCCTTAAGGTGCACTGTGTCTTCTTCCCACAGACCACATGAACCCACACTGTTCAACAACAATTGTTCCCAGACAACAGGAAGCAGTCTAGAAAATATGATGTCCACATTCCCAAGAGGTGTAGTGGGTGGTTTTTAGTCATTTGGTGGGTTATGAAAGTTTGTCATCATTTAGGGGGGATATAGGAATATAGGGGAAAAAGATAACTGTTAATAGTCATCTGTAAAAATCAAACTTGTAGTTATATTAGGTACGTTTTAAAGGGTAAACAAGTATATTTTAGATAGATAGATGCTCTTCAAACACTTCAGAGACCTACAGAATATGGCATTTAAGATATTTGATAACCTAAGGCTTTTCATGACGATGAGACATGTCTGCTCCTGGCAGCACCAATCTACTTCATAAAAGGATGATGGGCATCAAAAAAACCTCCAAATGGAGTTTGCTTTCAATGTGGCAAAGCTAGCCATTTGGGGAAGAAACTGCTCTTGACTTGACTGCTGACAGTATGCTGTACAAACTGGACAACCAGAACACAAACAAAAAAGACTGCCAAACTTTGCCAAAACAAGGTGGGACAGTCTTTCAAAATTCCTGCTTCATAGAAAAGTCTGCCAGATATTCTAGGCCTGTAGGCTGAAGATAGATGCCCAATGTTGCAAAGGAACTTTGGGTGACTGTCCAGATGTTTTGGAAGTTGCTTGCTCTGTACTTTCTGTTTACTCAGGTAATATAACTTTGATGGAGTTGAAGACTAGATAATTATAGTTACAGTTTTTCTTAGTTATGATAGATGGTAAACTAGGTACAAAACTTTGAACCTACCCTAGATAGGATAAATAATGGAGTATTTTCTCTGAATTTACCAGATAGAAACAGACTGGATTTTGTAAATGTAATTCTTACTTGATAATTGTTCTTACTGTATATAGTCTTACTATGTTAAAGCTAAAACTTTTCTTTTTGTTTAGACAAAAAGGCAGAAATGTTGTGGAGTATTACTTTAACTATGTAAAGGTGTGTTACGTTTGTTTATGTTGCATTTGTTTAATTCTGTAAAGATGTGTTGCTGTTTCACCTTGTCTGCCTAAGGCACCTGATTGGCCTAATAAAAAACCAGGCAATAGAGGGATAGGCAGGGCTGGCAGGCAGAGAGAATAAGTAGCAAAAGACAAGAGAGAATGAGAGAAGAGAAGAGAAGAGAAGAGAAGAGAAGAGAAGAGAAGAGAAGAGAAGAAAAGAGAAGAGAAAACAAGTGAGAAAGAGAAGGAGACACCCAGGGCCAGCCAGGCAGCCACCAGCTAGCCAGATACCAAGTAAACAGGGAAGTAAGATATACAGAATAAAAGAAAGATAAGTAAAAAACATAGATAAAATGAAACAGAATAAAACAAGAGCTAAGATAAAACCAAGCATTCTTAACTAATTGCAAGTCTCCACATCATGATTAGAACTGGTTGGTGGCCCAAACTAATAACAAGTCTCTACTCATGATTTGGAAGCTGGTTGTTGGCCCAAAAGAAAGACTGCTACCACATGGTGAATTCCCTCATTGTCTTTAGGTCACACTCTGGCACCACCTATTCCCCAAATACTCCTGATGAAACTTCATCCTAACCTTTTCCCAAACACAGTCACTTTGCATCCTCAGTTCTCTTTGCCCAACCCTTTCCTCACACCATTTATCAACTCCAAACAAACTGTAAATTACTTATCAATAATGTTCATTGCTAGCCATCTTTTGCCACCAACATGCAAGTTTTAAGAGGGTAGAAATTTTCATCCTTCCATTGTTATATCATTATATGAAGTGGCTATTACAACATAAAAATTTACTTTTCTTAAGTGAAGGAAAATCTCATTGAAGTGAGAAAAAAAGGAACTATGTTAATTGCAAATACCAAATTTGGTTATCACTGAAACACCCAGAGCATGAAGGATAGTGCTAAAGGTAAGATTAGTCTTGAAGAGGTCCTTCCACGCTCTGTAAACGAATGCTGTCAGCAAGCCACAAACCACCAATAAGACTTACATATGAAGTAGATGTGATTATGTCCATATCAGACCACTCTCACGTATCTAGACAGCTATCCCCAACTTTCAGTGTTCAACAAAATAACATTTTTAAAAATATTTTATATCACCACAAACCTGATCCTTCCTGAGGACAATAGAAAATGGAATTGCTTAGAACAAAGTCCAGTTGCCTGAATCTAACTCTATTTCTACCAGCAGTTAAAGGACCTTGAGCAAACTACTTACTCTTTTTTTTTTGGTGGGGGAGGGGGAGTCCCCCTGTAATTAAATGAATTATTTTCATGTTTAAAGAATCCAAATAAGCAAAATTCCCAAAATAAGTACTGTATAAATATTTCATAGTGTTATTTGTTAGGTGTGCTCATCAGCAAAGGTTTTGTTTCTTCAATATTTTCTTCAATGAGTAGCATTTAAGTTAATCATGTCTACAATGCTCTCACAAGTTGCAGAAGAACTTTAATGCTAAAGAATCTAAATACTTCAAACATATTAAATTACAAAAGTATAATTTCATCTTTCCCCAACTAGTTTTCAACCTTATGTATTGAGCACACTTCTATTCCTAAACTATTTGTGGGAATTTTCGTTTATTTTAAACTAGAAAAACTTAAAGATGGTTATCATCAGAATGGACACTTCAAATAAGTGTTCGATTGTGTTTTGCCTTCAAACCCCTGTCTCGGGTTTCCACAAATTCCAATCTAGATGAGTAATATTCATTAAAGTACTCAGTGCTTGTTTTATTATTTATAGTTTAGATGTCTTTCCATTCAAACAAAGAGGCAGATTGTCTTCAAGCTGAGACACCTGGAGAGTGGGTGAAGTACAAAGACCATGATTCAAAAGTCTGCAATGCAGTCAACAAGCAATTACTTTTGCATGTGATAGGAGACTGTCAGCTTCAAACACAGGACATTCTTTGAGAAGATTAGTCCAAATTACATTTTATTACCTTGGCCCACTCGTATGCCCTAAACTTCATCTACTTCTTATTCTAATGGAATTCCAACCGGGACATTAATATATTGTTTATGACATGTTTGGACTTCCTGTGCCATCAGCATGCATTCATGAGAGAAGCTTCAAACGGTATCAGATAACAGTGAGCTGGATGTTGGATGTTGTACAGCACAGGGATTTTATCATCGTGTTGAGCCAGTGGCAGTGATTAAATTAAACTGTCTGAACAAAGCTTTCGAATGTCAGGCTGTTGAGTGGCAAAATGAAAGACTGACACACTTCAAAGATCAGAAGAAGGGAGAGAGGGATAGGAACAGGGAGGGCTACCTCACTTGTTACTTACAGCATCCGGAAAGAAAAGTAACAGTTAAAAACAATTTCCATTTTACTCAGCTCGAAACTTGTGGGTATTATTTCTTCTACCTACCAAATACGGTTTCTCACATTCTTTTCCAAATTATGTTCTTACTTGAACTTGGAGCATTGGCTAGATGCAGAGGTAGCTGGAAGGCTTTTATACTCCTATGTTTCTTTATGTGACAAGGCTTTTAAATTTTTTTAATTTTAATTTTCTCTAATTGTTTCCAAATGGGCTATTTAAAATAATCTCCCAAAGAAATTAAGATGTTTCCATAACTGACAAGTGTAATTTTTACTTGGAGATAAAACACAAAGTTTTGTTGGTTTTTGTTTGTTTTTTTGTTTTTTACTTCAAGGAAAAAACAAACACTTAATGTGGTGGCATAGAATTAAAATTATTTTTATTAATTGAAATATTGTTAATATCTAAATTCTCTCAAGTTTACTGAAAGTAAAAAAGTTACTGAAAATGTACCCAGAGGCATCAGGGGACACAAAGTGATCTTTATTAGGGTCCATATGTTTCTCATCCATAAGATCTTTAAAGCAATAAACTGCTTCAACATGTATTTATTATTATCTTTGCTAGTGAAAAAACAAATGGTTTTGTTAGTATTAGGAAAAACGTTACTTCCTCTCAAACAAAATAAAACTGGGAAGATATCCAGAACAAGCAAATTGAGTTGTAGTGTTATTTCCATTACAAAATCCACATAGCTCAGTTCCACGTTATTAGCTATGGTTCACTTTCTACTTACAACCCCAAGCTAACTATTCAGAAAGGTTTTTTAAACTTTGATCTATCATGGCAGTTATGAAAGGTAAACCTTCAGCTGCCATTGTTCCTTGAAAATTCATCAGTTTCTGTTTTTAACTTCAATTTTGATTGGTAGGAATTTTGAGAGTTATAAATAATTCACGCTTTAAAATAAATGCTGACTTAATAATGCAGCTTCATAATTTAGTTTTGCATTTTAATTTACCATGAAAAATGATGGACTTTCATAAAGATTCAGTGCTCTGTGACAACTACTATATTTTTTGTTACAAAATGCTTTTGCTGGCTATGATGGCCCATGTCTCTAATGCCAAAACACAGGAAGTAGATACAGAAGGATCAAGAATTCAAGGTCAGGCATTTCAGATAACATGCCAGTTCAAGGCCATCCTATGCCTAAACCTTTTCTCAAACAAACAAACAAATAAATAAATGGGAAGCAAAGGGTTAAGCATGCAGTGCATCTCTGTCACCCCAAGTCAAGAGGCAGAGACAGGAGAAACAAGGCAAGTTCAAGAACAAACCTGTCCTACATAGTAGGTTCCAGTTAGTCAGGGCTAGAGAGTAAAACCTCATTTAAAAAAAAATTAAAGTCAGACCATTTTCTTAGAACACTCCTCACTCCTGTGAGGGCTGGGGGCGTGGTGACAGTGTAGTGATCTCCCAATTTCCTCTAATGCAAAATACTCCTTCTTGTGGGGAAGCGCATTAAAACCCAGAAGGTTCTAAATGGAGACAAAATATTCCATTCTGAGTTAGAAAGAAAGAAAGAAAGAAAGAAAGAAAGAAAGAAAGAAAGAAAGAAAGAAAGAAAGAGAAGGAGAGAGGGAGGGAGGGAGGGAGGGAGGGAGGGGGGGAGGGAGGGAGGGGGAGAGAGAGACAGAGACAGAGAAAGAGGAAAGAAAGAAAGAAAGAAAGAAAGAAAGAAAGAAAGAAAGAAAGAATGATTGCCTTGCGAGTAGGAATACCTGATCAAGGAAAAACTGCAGTTTGCACTGACAACATTGTAATGCTGATATTGGGGAGAAAGGGACAGGAGAACCTCTGGGGCTCACAGCACAGCCATATTAGTTCATTTGTCAAGTTCTCTCACTTCCTCCATAAGTAAGAGACTTTGTCAAAACAAACAAACAAACAAAAAAAAGACACTGTCCGGTGTCTGAAAAATAGTACCATAATACCCAAAGTTGTCCTCTGGCCTCCAAATTCATACATACATGACCACACACACACACACACACACACACATACACACACACACACACACACTCTCTCTGTGAGCAACCATATCAACATGCGTTCTTTACAAAGTTACTTAGTTCTTTAGTCAGTATCCGAGACATTCTAAGTATGATATATATAAAACAGAAGCTAAACAAATGAGAGCAATCTGGGTTCTGTACAGGCATAGCAAACAGTGGACTTTCAGTTAATGGTGTAGACTGATGCTAGAATCAATTTCAAAGCACTCTAATCTAGAAACATGTAAAGAAACTGGGCAGCAGTGGCGCACTTTAATCCCAACATTTAGAAGGCAGAGGCAGGCAGATCTCTGTGAGTTCAAGGCCAGCCTGCTATACAAAGCAAATTCCAGGATAGCTAGAGCTGTTATATACAGAGAAACCCTGTCTCAAAGAAACAGGTGGGGAAAAAAAAGAAATATATAAACAGAGCATAATATAGTTTTCAATCTACATTGTGTAAATTTTTTCAGTTGGTTTCATGAGCTATATATTCACAATATGTATTTTTAGTTACACATTTGAGTTATTTTGAGTATTGTCAATTATATAGAATGTTAGTGAGTATACTTATCCAAGGACTTTGAATTTCTATGCTTCTTATAATATAAAAATCCAACCAAGAAATATATGTAGAATTTAAATAGCATTAGAAATAAGAATTACATAAATGTAAATATTTATATTTCTAAACACAGTGAAGTTTTCCATTCTTTTCTATACTTTATAAAAGTTATTCATGAATTAGACAATGAATCAAATTTCAATGAAGCTGGCTGGGCAGTGGTGGCGCACGCCTTTAATCCCAGCACTCGGGAGGCAGAGCCAGGCAGATCTCTGTGAATTCGAGGCCAGCCTGGTCTACAAAGTGAGTTCCAGGAAAGGCGCAAAGCTACATAGAGAAACCCTGTCTCGAAAAAACAAACAAACAAACAAAAAAACAAATTTCAATGAAGCCATGAAAGCAGAAAAATTTAATATTTATTAACTTTCTGGCAAAAAGAAAAATAAAATTCTTAATAAACACCTAAATTTATGTAAACATTCATTAATCAGGAAATTCCAAGATTAACCTACAATAAATCCTGTTTCAAATAAGAAATTAAGAGTATAATGTGATTTAACAAAGATGATATTTTTTAAAACCTAAGAAACATAATAGCAATGAGATTGAAGTCTCCCAACCAAAACAGCCCAGAGATGAATGGTTTTAGCTCAGAATTCTACCAGACTCTCAAGGAAGAGTTAACAACAATACTCCTCAAATTATTCTACAAAACAGAAACAGAAAGAACATTGCCTAATTCATTTTATGAGGCCACAGTTACCCTGACACCCAAACCACACAAAGACTCAACAAAGAAAGAGAATTACAGACCTTATGAACATAGATGCAAAAATACTCAATAAAATACTTGCAAACCAAATCCAAGAACACATCAAAAAGATCATCCACCATGATTGAGTAGGCCTCATCCAGAAATTCAAGGATAGTTTAATATACAAAAATCAGTAAATATAATCAGCCATATGAACAAACTGAAAGGAAAAAAAACACAGGATCATCTCATTAGTTGCAAAATCTTCCCTTTTTATTTAGACAAAAAGAGGAAAATGTGTGATATTTTGATCACATTCTGACAATACAGTTTTCTTTGAATTAGAGGGTGGAGCTAGCTACTAGCTGATCAAAATTAACCATAGAGTTTGTGGAGGACTGAGAACAGATAGACAGGAAATAGTAGGGTTGAACTTAGAGAGGACCTCAGTCCTTTTGGATGGAGGAACAAAAGAAATAGGAGGTCACTGGTTGCTTCTACACTGGTTCTCTGATCATTCGGGTTCTTTCCCCAATATCTGACTCCCAATTTTTTATTGATAAAGAATAATTAGATAAATGCAACGATAGTACATAAAATCTTAGCATGTGTGAAAATGTTGTCATGAAGCACATTATCCTGTATAATTAATATCCACTAATAAAAATAATGAAGAAAAGTCTCATGTGTCAGAACTCATGAGACACACTAAAGTGGGACTTTGAAAACAAAGCCAAAGGAAGTGTTTGTGACATTCAAGAAAGGAAAATATAAAGGAACAAATTAAATGAGTGTTCAGCTGAAGAATTGAACTCAGGAAAAATCCAAAAGGATCTATAGAAGTGCAAAAGAATCCATGAGGATAAATTCAGAAGTTTAACAAAATAAAACCAGAAAACTTTAGACGAAGACCAGTTGCCTAAACCTAGGCAATTTCTTACCAAGTTTCTTTTTTTTTTTTTAAGAATGGGGAGGAAAAATGCTAAAATGTTAAAAATCAGAAAGGATCTACAGTCAATGATTAATATTTCAAGTTATAAAGAAATATTCTCAAGAGAAAAATCCAGAAGCCATAGAAGAGAAGGAATGGGAGAGAGAGAGGAAGGAGGGAAGGAAGGGAGGGAGGAAGGGGGAGGAAGGAGGGAGGAAGAAAAGAAAGACAAAAAGGAAGAGAGAGAGAAATGATGAATGATTGCATATGTATTTACAGCTTTTGCTAAGTAAAGACATTTCTGACAAATCTAGAAAGTAAACTATAATCTGAGGAAATAGTTATAATGTATGTGTAGAAAATAAGTTAAATAAATCTGAGAAGAAATATAGTCACATAGCTTTAAATATATAATCTCTGTTTGGCTTAGCAGTTCCAATTTCAGTAATTCATCTAATGAACTTTTATAAGTATAGTCAGATGGCCATTGCAGTTAATTTATAATATAGAGAAATAGGAAACAAATTACATTCCTTGGTGAAAGAAAAATCATAATTTAAATATAATGAGAAATAATGCATAATAATTGAGAGTTTAAAGCACAGTAAGAAAAACTTACTGTCCAATGGGGGGCTGAGGGAGAAGCAGATTACAAAATGGTGTGGAGAGCATGGTCAGAATTATGGCTTTGGGGGCACATTATTTGTGTACAGAAGGGCCTGTGGGAAACTGCCCCTCCTGTGACAAGGTCTCTGAGGACTGGGGTGTGATCAGGCAGTGTTAGTTTCCTTCCACCTTGTGACTCCTTCCACCTCGTGGAATGTCCCACTCCTCGGTCATTTAGTTGCTGGTGGTGAATAACTAATTCCTCTGTCCCCCAGGTTTTCTATAACTGAATGTTAAGTCTTGATTAAACATTCAGATGAGACATTTTTGGTAAAATATTAGCAGTTTTCTCCAGAGGACAGGAGTGTGGCTAGGGAGAATATACTGAAATTTACATTCTGTGATCCAGGTTCCAATATTATTTGGGTTTTTACTATAAACACCTACATGCACAATCTCTTCTTTAAAAAAGAAATAAACATTTGCACTGTTATAGTAGCAATTTAGTTGTAGACAGTCATATAATTTTGGAGAAAAAGGTAAGTGCAAAGTCAATAAGATTTTTTATTTTTATTTAAAAAGGACTATTTATGTATGTATGTGTACACATGTGCACATGTGTACCTATGTAGACATTTGTTAAGAAAGATGATAAATGTTAGCCAGAGATACCTTGGAGGGTGGGACTATTGATTCTCCATACTGTCTTGGTTTTTGTTTTGTTTAATTTCTGGGCTTTTCCCATGAGTACCTAAAGCTTTGTAATGAAGTGAAATTCATGGCTGTATCATAAAACTAATTATTAGATGCTGAAGTGGTAGAAAGAATTTCTTCTTACCATTAAATAAAAGAATAGAAAAAACCTGCAAAATCAGCAACGTGAGAGCAAGATTCTCCACGACAAAGTTCTCTTTGGTGTACATAAAACTTATTTTCAAAGCTACTCATTCCTAGAGAGTGTATCTCCAAATGCGGTCTCATTAAGCAGACAGAATTTAGCCAAGTTTCTCTGCAGTTGTGCTTAAGGACAGCGGGCAGGAAAGTTAGTCTCACATAGCTTTACTAAATAAATAAATCACAACTATGACTACATTTCCTTAAAATCAAAGCCACAATCATTACCTGCTACAATAACAATACAGAAAATTATGTTCTTAGAAGCTAGGTGTGGTGGCACATGCCTTGAATGCCAGCACTCAGTAGACAGAGGCAGGAGAATCTCTGTGAGTTCAAGGCCATCCTATTCTACATAGCAACTTCCAGGCTAGCCAGGGCTACATAGCAAGACCCTGCCTCAGAGGAAAAAAGTGTTCTTAGAGTACTTTTGTATTGTATACTTTTTTTACACAGGGTCCATGAAAATAATGTAAATGAAGGCATGCAAATATGTCAAGTATATATAAATTTTGCCCTTTTTATCTTTATTTTGTAGTTTTTTTTAAATATTTTTTTATAAGCATTTCTATGTCAGGCAGAGATATCCAAACCATCCCTACCTGGAAACAGTTCTTGTATTAAAAAAGTTAAAGCAACAGTCAATACTACTCCTGTGTATTTTCTTTTTAAATTTGGAGGGCTAAGATCTTAGAATGAATACATGAACCTTTTTTCTCTTTTTCTTCTTCTCTTTGATTTCCTTTAACAACAGTGCAAGCTTAACTGTGAAGGCTTCACATACAATTCTCATCATAGGGAAAGTTGCTTATTATTAATGATCGGAGTTATGGTAGGATTGGTGATATCAGCTGCTTGTGTACGTGTGAGCTCTAGAGACAGCCATACCCACGTCTGTCTCTCTACTTTTCTTTAGAACCACTAAATAGGTGACATGGTAAATAAAATATGAGTGTTTGTGAAGTCATCATCTAAAAAATATGCTTCTGTTGTCATTGTTACTGCCATTACTAGAGATGGACACCAGGGCTTCGCTCATTTTAGTCACATATTCCACCAGGAGCTGCACCCAGCCCCAGAAAAGAAATTCTTCACTGTCAAATTCAAATTTACCAATATGCTTAAAGAAAAATTGACATAGCAGTGGTTTAAATTCATTTTACGAACTCCTCAGAGATCAAGTGCACATCCACCCCCTCAAGGATTTGTCTCCTCTCCCATAGCGAAGCTGATAAACACACAGAAAGTGCTGCCTACTCTTTTCTCCCTGCCTTCTGCAGGTCGACAGCACACTGCATATCACAGTCTCTCAGCTGATTGGCTGGTTGATAATCAACTTCGGAGTGAAAATGCCTAAGCAGATTGTCATTTAGCATAAAAAGAAATGAACAAGTGAATCTTGAAAATCTTATGCTAAGGAAATAAGCCAGACACAACATAACAAATGTCATGTGACTCCACTTAGATGAAATATGTACAATAGACAAATTCAAAAAGGCAGAACACAGACTAGAAGTTATCAGGAACTTGGAGTAGGAAGAACTAATAACTTACTGGTTTTGGCTATGGAAAGTACATTGGGATGATAATTTGGGAATTATAGTAAAAAAATGTACACCATTGTGACCATAATTAGTATCAACAAGTTATATAGCAAATGGTTAAGTGGTGGGACTTGGGGTGGAGCTCAGTTGGTAGGGTGCTTTCCCAGTGTTCATGAAGCCCAGGGTTCAGCCATCATCACTGCATAAACTGGGTACAAGGGCACACACTTGTAAACCCAGTATCAAGGAGGATGAGGCAGCAGAATCAAAAGTTCTAAGTCACCCTTGGCCACATAGTGAGTTTGAGATCAGTCTGGACTTCCTAAGATTCTGTCTCAAAAACATTTTTAGAGGTTAAATGGAATAGTTATTTTTTGTTGTCTAAATTTTTAATAAAAAAACATAAAATTTAAGACACAAGTCATTATCCACAGTCTCCAAATCTAAAAATCTGCAATTTGTTCCATAGCTCATGTGATGACACAGGCTGTCTTGATCTGAACCCATTTGTCAGAAAAGTGTGACATAAGTTAAAGTCAGTCTTCTTTGGGTAGATTCAAAGGAGTGAGGTGGCTGGATTGTGTGTTGGTTTTGGTAAGAAACTACCATACTGTTTTCAAAATGTTTGTGACACTTCACATTCATGTATCCATTTTATATGCTTACACAGGATTTTAAAAATTCGAATATATTTGATGCAAATATTCTGCATAATTCCCAAACATAATGATAATGTGTTTAGTAAACAGTTTGCATAACTCTAGGACAAATTGAGATGAATGAACATGTAGGAAGCAATGAAGATGAATATGCATAAATCAATTCAGAAGAAACTTTTTAATAATTTTAATTTCAGTAAGAAAGTTATAATATTATTACTGGTTATTATGTGAGATCTAACAACACACAAAGTTAAATATTTCATCTGAGAATTTAGAAATATTTAATATGTAATTTTACCTGTGTCTACTGGAGCTTATTCTTTTTACTTTATTTTTAATTAATATGTTGCTATATCAAGATAGTATTCTTTCATATAAGTACCACTTACTAGCTGATTATACCACCAAAGCTCTAAGACACTATTCTTTCAAACAGCCTGCAACAGTCTTGATGAAGAGACTGTCTAGTACAATGTTTATGAATACAAACTCCTCAAGTTGGATTGCCTAGGTTTTAATTCCAGTTCAGTATTTACAATATTCAAGTTATTTAAACTTGTACACATCATTTGTGTCTTTCATAATATGAGTGTTGCTATAATACACTATGCTACTCTAAGATTTTATAAAGATTACATGACCTAACACTCATAAAACTCTTAGCATAGTACCTTGCTATGCTTGCATAAAATAATCACTCAGTCATTGCCAGTCATTATATTCTACTTATTCTTTCTAATCTATGTGAAAGTTTAACATAAGCAGACTTGTCTTGATAGCACCTTATTTACAAATTATCATACATTGTCCCAAAAGAAAGAGTACTTTCGATAGCAGACAGGAAACCAGGGAAGCCATCAAATGCCATTTTTACTCATGATATGGTTGAAATGATACTAATTATTCTTCTAATCCCTGTATTCTCTGAATTTCTCTAAGTTTTTAATAACAAGATATGAAGTGGATGGAGGGGTTATGCATGTCACCAGTAACATCAGGGAACACCAAGGAGTCATGGAGAAAATCAGTGTGGGAATTGCGAGAAGCCATCCAGCTCCAGTGAAAGGAATGGGAAGAACCTTCCCACTGATACTTGAGAACATTAAAGACCTAAGCTTTCAAGGATATCAGTTGCAAGGGAAGAGTCCATGTTGTAATAATTCCAAATACCTACCAACTACTTTACTAGACTTTGTCTGCATTATCATTTTCTAGAAAAGTGTGAAATAGCCCATTGGGAATTATTGTCCATTGTAGATACAAAATGGATCTGCATGAATAATGACGGGAGAAGATTGCTTTTTTCCAATGTCCACAAAAATCTTAAACTATTATTGTGAATTGGAAGAAAATAAGAAAGAGGACAGGTCAATATGCTTCTACGTTTGACACTCAGTCTTCTCAGGGTATAGGTTTATATGTGTGTCCTGGGCATTTCATCTGTTTCTCTTTAATCTTTTGAGAACAGAGCATGACAGGCCAAAGGACACAAGATGCAATGTAGAGATTCTGAGTCTTTACACGTGCTTTCTTCCTCTTCCTGATTCCTCTGCACTATTTACTCTTTATTTTTGACAGTGTCATATATAATGTATTATAATTATATTTACACCCCCATTACCCTCTAGTACCTCCCTTTCTTGACTCTGAACTACATTATTCTTCCCACCTAATAGCTACACCATTAGAGAAAATGGCAACCCTTCCTCTAGGAACCATTGGCAATCACTAACTCTTCAAGAAAGGTTGAGGTCTCATAGACACCCCCTCTCCCATGAAGGGAAGTTGGAAGGCCCAGCCTAGTGCAGGTATCCATAGTGACTGTGTGTTCATAGCTACATCAACAGTGTTATATCTGGAAAACAGCATTTCATGACACACTTTCCTATCCTCTGGCTCTTTCATTCTTTCTGTCCTCTCTCTTCTCCAATGTTCCCTGGGGCTTCTGGGATGGATATTATTGATATGGATATTCCATTAAGGCTGAGAACCCAACAGCCACGTATTCTCAGCACTTTGACCAGCTATGAATTTCTTGTAAGTGGTAACCCTCTGTACTAAGAAGCTTCATTGCCCCAGTCTAAGAACTTCATGGCTTATGGGTATAAACATTCATATTTAGAAGTCAGTTTGACAATATGTTCATTTAGAAAAGCCCATGCATTCCCCACCTATAGGCTTATGACCATGGTAGTGCCAGGTACATATTCCCTCCCATGGGATAAGCCTCAAATTCAACCACAAAGTGACTAGCTATCACCAACACAATCATGCTATTGCACTAGTCTTAAAGCAGATTGATCTCCAGGTCTTATTTGGAAGGCATTGGCTCCAAAGAACTTTCTAGATCTGTACAGACTAGGAATGCAATACCTCCATTGTGGCAGTTCTACATTGATTTGGAAAGACTTGTTAGCCTTTATTATTTTCTGAACTTGCTGTGGGATGATCCTTCCATATGCTGTGAATATGTATTGCTCTCATTGGTTAATAATAAAGCTGTTTGGCCTATGGCAAGGCAGGATAAAGTTAGGCATGACAATCAAACTAAGGACTGGGATGAAGAAGGGCAGAGTTGGGAATGCTAGCGAGCAATCCAAGAAGCAAGATGCCAGATGACTGGTAAAGCCACACCCATGCTGCAATACATAGATTAATAAAAATGAATTGATTTAAATATAAGAGCTAGTTAGCAATAATCCTGAGCTATCTACCGACTGAGCATTCTGTAATTAATATAAATTTCTGTGTGTTTATTTGGGACTAGCAGTCAGGACAAAAAACTCTGCCTCCCTTTGCATGAACTCATCAAGAACAAATAAAACATCTACTTACTTTTGTATCCACAGTGCAATGTGCACTCAATAAATACTGGTTAAGTCAAAAATGCAAGAAAGTGGGGGAAACAATTCTTTTCCAGTCCTCTCTGCCCCTCTTCCTTGTTTTGCTTTGACTCCTGATCCCTTGTCCATTTGGAATAAAGGAGCTAATGTGAGGTCCAGAGGAAAAACACTCAAGAAAAAAAAAAGTCTTCTAAAAGCCAGTTCTGGTCCAGTCTATAAGGAGAACCTTGAGTTTCTACTTCCTTGGATAAGTTGACAGAATCAGGAAAGTAGAGTGTCCATGAAAAATCTCTAACTGGGAAAGGAGCTAAAGTACTGTCAACATCTTTGTTCTCTCTTTAAGTCATACAAGCAGAGAGATAAGAAGATGTATAGACTGAATGCTTGTGTCTCTCAGTTTTATGTGGAATCTCTAACCCAATGTTATGGCACCAGGAGCTGGGGGCTTTGGGACATGATTAAATCTTGAGAGGGAACCCTCCTGAGCAGAATGAGTGTCCTTGTAAATGACCCTGTGAGCTTCCTCACCCCTGCTACGTGAGGAAGCACAGAATAAGCCAGCTGTGTGCAACCCAGAAGGAAAGGAACCTTGCCAGAACTCAATGGTGCCGCCAATCATCCTGATCACAGGGCTTCCAGCCTCCAGAACTGAGAGAAATAAATGTCTAGGAGAAATAAATATCGAAGAGAAATAAATGTCCGGGAGAAATAAATACCAGCGATGCTATAGCATCCTGTTATAGCAGAGAATATACAGAAATGCAAGCCGAAACTGCAGACGTTCAATTAAAGCTCACATTGACTGAGGGCAGAGCTGTCCTTTCCTGCCACACTGCGCAGGTGTGAACTGGGAATAAGGAAGGAAAGAGCTTTTGAGCAGAAAGGAGGCTTGGAGCTCTGGGTGAACTCCTCTCCTCGCCCGCTAAGCAAGCCATCTGTGAGACCCGTCTGTGGAAATATGTGTGTGAAATGGCAGGGAAGCTGTCCTCCCTTCTTATCATTGGTACTGTTGTTAAAAATAGCTTTAGGTCATCTAGCATATTTATGGAAGGAGCTGGTCTCAGATTAGAGATAAGCAAATACCACTATATTCCATTTATGGAAATCAGAGCTCAGCAGTTAAATGCCACTAAAAGAGACGATTTTCTGGCTCGATAGAACTAAGGAATTCTGAGCTTTTAAACTTGGTTTTTATCAGATGGAAGGAAGTAACATTAGAGAATGGGGAGATTAAATGTCAAGACTAAGGCGGTATCTACACAGAGCAATCAAATCTGCCTAAGTGGAGTGAGTCCAACCTATTGTGTAGCCACTATGATGGAGCTGAGTGGTGATCAATGATGTCAAAGGCCTTTCGATCTGACTCAGTCTCCCAGAAATAATAGGGCCAACCCTATAGTGATACAGTAACTTTTGTTTTAATCTCAAATTGTCTTTAGTATTTCTTTCCCTAAAGACACGAAATTCTGTTAAAACAGACGAATCTCTAGAAAATTAAAATTTTAGTTAAAATAGTATTTCTACACGTTACAGATGCTGTCAATGACTGCTTAAACATATTCATTATGATGCACATTTTTGTTTTAATTACTGCCTTTTCCTATGTTGTGCGGTTTTTCTACAAGTATATAGTTTTATCGTGTTTGCCAAATTGCCTAATAAACAAGATGCTGGCTTCGGCTGAATTTGTTCATCATTTCAAAGCATGATGTGCATATAATTCACACCATAGCATAACAGTAGGAACAAATGTCTGACAACTAATAATAACATGTGGGACCATAACTATGAATTGACTGCTTAATAGCATAAACTATCCCTCCTATACGGGATCCACCCCCTTTTCGGAGACAGAGTCCAATTATATAACACAGGATGGCTTTAAACTTTCAGTCTTCCTTCCTCTTCCTCCTGAGTGTTGGCGTTAAATATCTGCACCACAATGCCTGGCTTCTTCTTACACCTTTTATATGAGCTTGGAATTTAAATTCATCTTACTGCCTCTATGGTGATCATTAATTTTTTTCACTCGTCCACATCATCTTGTTTAACCTGTTTTCTCACTTTCCTACATGCTTGCAATAGAAATTCATAGTAAAAGCTGGCATTTTTCAAAGGCTTTGCCCTTGAGTAGCTGTGCCATTTTCTTCATAGATCATGTCCATCCACCTTCCTCAGTGCCTTAAGGTAGCTGCTTGCTGTTAAGGCCATTTCTAGGTAAGATGAGCACACTGATGCTGACTAAAATTTAGCTGTATATTCAAGTTCATAGAGCAAATACTCTCTTCCCTTCCCATCATACAAAATAGACTTCTCTGACTTCTTGACATTGAACTTGGCCAAAGGATCTACTGGCTTTATGGAATGTTAACATCTGTCATGAACAGCAATTGTAAATATGCTCCATCATTTGGCTTGTTTCTTGCATTTTGGTGATCCGTCATGAGAACATATTTCAAGTGGATGTTAACCCTCCAGTGCAAGACACATAACAAAATCCACGGGGGCTAAGCATGGAAATCACTGATCCCAGGAGTATTTAGACAGAGAATAAATGTAGGTTAAATCTCTAGCTTAGAATCTGGCATGTAGCCAAGACAAGCTGCTACCAACGTGTAGACCTGTGAACAAAAACCATGATTATTTTTGGCACTAAATTTGAAGGTATGTTGTCGCTATGGATTGAATGTTTGTGCTCCCCTAGACCCCAAGATCATATGCTGATGTCTTAATCCTCAATATGATGTTGATGATCCTTCAGAGGTAGTGAGGCCATCAGCATGGGGCCCTTGTGAAGGGCATTAGTGCACTTACAAGTAGAGATACAAGAGATTCTTGTCTACACCTCATCTTTCTGTATACAGCCAGAAAGCATCCACCCACAAACCAAGAAGGCCCCCAAACAGAAACATAATTATCCTGCACCCTGAAATTATGCTTCCTAACCTTCAGTATTATGAGAAATAAATTTTTGCACTTTAATCTGCCCAGTCACTGGTATCTTGTTATAGCAGCCCAAGCTGACCAAAGCATTTTAGTGCATCCTTATTGTGAATAGTATTGCAATATATAGACAGAATACTATGGAGGTGGAATTCAAATTCATGTCTATTGAGTGTCAGAAGTGTTTAATTTTGTTTTGTTTTGTTTTGGTTTGGTTTTTTTTGTTTTTGTTTTTGGTTTTTGGTTTTTTTTTTGGTTTTTTTTTTTTTTTTTTGGTTTTTCGAGACAGGGTTTCTCTGTGTAGCTTTGCGCCTTTTCCTGGAACTCACTTGGTAGCCTAGGCTGGCCTCGAACTCACAGAGATCCACCTGCCTCTGCCTCCCGAGTGCTGGGATTAAAGGCGTGAGCCACCACCACCCGGCTTGGTTTGGTTTTTGAGACAGGGTTTCTCTGCATAGCCCTGGCCCTCCTGAAACTCACTCTGTAGACCACCAGGCTGGCTTCAAATTCAGAGATCCATTTGTCTCTGCCTCCTAAGTGCTAGAATTAAAGGCTTGTGCCACCACACCCAGCTAGGAGTGTTTAATTATTAATGCTGCCTGACTATGAAATGGTAGAAAATGGAGTAGCTCCAAAGTCTGAAGACGGTAGTCTTAACTTATGTCAAAGGCCAAGAGAAGGAATGTCAAAACAGTGTGGAGGGGAGCCTGGCCCTCAGGTGCATGTGGAGAAAGGTCATCCACATGACCAGAGGTAGTGGCCACCGAGTCCCCCTCCTCCTCCTCCTCCTTCTCCCCCTCCTCCTCCTTCTCTTCCCCCTCCTCCTCCTCCTCTACCCCTTCCTTCTTTCTGCTTTGCCACAGCACACTTCTCTGTCAGCAAGGAGAAGGTAGAGAACCAGTACATGGGCTGGTCCTAGGAAAATATTCTCCATTTTAAAAAAATACCAGAGTAGCTGTTTTACATGTATTTTCCTCATCTTTTACTCGAAAGACTAGAAATCACCTCTGCATGCATTTCCAGTGTTTGCAAGGATCTAGAAAACAGCTTAGGAGTCTAGGGGTTAGGATTTAACATGTGCTTAACTGCAAGTGGATTCCCTTTGATGGCAACATCACTTTCTGATGGAACAGGGAGTCAGAAATTCACAATAGTGGATTTCATTAAAGAACATTCTTGGCACTTTTTATGGAAAAAAAGTTATTAACATCTGTCTTTTGGCAAAATTCCAAGGCAAGCAATTAACTCATACCTGTTCCTGCTCCTCCCATGATTTCAAATGTCATTCTTCTTACTTTCTTCCTTGAAACAATATGAGGTTACTGTGAAAGCCTAATTCAATTCCAAAAGTCATTGAGCCATGGGCTCCCTTTTCTTAACACCAGAGCATTCAGAGTTTAATTAACCAATCATTATAAAGCAATTGTATGAAAGGAAATACAGTGTTTGTAACATTGGCATCAACCGATACTATAATACTTAAGGTCCACAAGATCATTAAAGAAGGTAAACTAGAGTTGTTAATTGTGGTGACATATTGTGTACCCTAATGAAATTTGCCTGAAGATCAGAGAACAGAACAAGCCACTAGATTTAATATAGAAGCCGGGCAGTAGTGGCATACATCTTTAATCCTAGCACTCGGGAGGCAGAGATCTGTCTGGATCTCTATGAGTTCAAAGCCACCCTGGACTACATAAGATTGACTCAGTCTAGGAGGAAAACAGAGCCAGGCAGTGGTGGGACACACCTCTAATCCCAACACTTGAGATCTCATACCTTTTCTTGGGAAGCACACATGCCTTTAATCCCAGTGTGGCTGGGCGGAGAAAGGTATCTAAGGTGTGAGGAGACAGGAACTAAAGGCTTTTCAGCAGAAGTGTCCCTTTCAGCTACAGGCTTTTCAGGCTAAGGAGTCCTAGAGGTAAGAGTGTAACATGAATCTTAAATGGTCTTATTAATAAAAAAAACTCAGTGCCAGCTATTGGGGTAAATTCTGAAAGATCAGAAAGACAGAACAAGCCACAGCCAACCTCACCTCGCCAACTTCTCAGCCGATCCTGTTTCCTCAAACTGGAAGCCTCTGAGTCCTCATCTGAATGGATCTCAGCTGAACTGCTGCTAAAAGCCTAAAAGCTTAAAAGCTTCTAGTTCCTGGTCCTCACACCTTGTATACCTTTCTGCTTCCTGCCATCAGTTCCTGGGATTAAAGGTGTGTGTCACCATGCCTGGCTGTTTCCAGTGTGGCCTTGAACTCACAGAGATCCTGATGGATCTCTGCCTTCCAAGTGATAGGATTAAAGGTGTGTGTGCCACCATTTTCTGGCCTCTATGTCTATCTAGTGGTTGTTCTGTTCTCTGATCCCAGATAAGTTTATTGGGGTGCACAATATATTGGGGGACACAACATCACCACACAAGAGTTGGCTTGTTCCTTTGTCTCTCTCCAGGCAGATTTTATTAGGGTACACAGTATATCACCACAGTCGATCTTAATACAGAGGATGTTTTGGAGCCTCTCTCTAGGCAACTCTTGCTGCTAAGTCTCCATTTCTGGTTCACTTGCTAGAAAAGCCACTTTACAGCAAGGATCAGTATGGCCAGTTTCATTTTGTTTGGATATTTTTAGTGTATTAAATTACTCAGCTAAATTTATTAGAATATCTTAAATCATGGCCTCCTTCAGGTTGAAAGTGCTTCTGTAATTCATTTTATTCGACAAGATTCTTCAGAAAAACAGAGATGAGGGTGGGAGAGGGAGAGGCAGGAGCTGGTGCTGGAGTCTTCAGTCAGATGGCCATCCCAAAGTTCTTCACTTCTGTGGGGCATGCCATCTTTTCTCTCAAGGTTCTTTGCTGATTGGATGAGGCCCACTCACATAAAGGATAATCAGCTTTATCTAGAGGCTTCTCATGGGAAGTAAAATCCTGTAAAACAAGACCTAAACTTCTGTTTGATTACGGTATCTGGATGCTAATCCAGCCTAGTCAAGTGATGCCTTCAATTTCATTACCACCAGAACAAGATCATTACAGTCAAGGAGATGCTCTGGGCAGTCAAAAAACACTTGGAAAGAAAAAGAATCCATCCTTAAAAACATTTATTTATAAATAAGACACAGCCAGGACAACATTTAATCTGGGCAGCCAATGGCTCAGTCAAGTTGATGCATGAAGTCCACCACACACCTGGCAAAAGTGGTGTTCATGTGTGGTCAAGTGAAGGAGCTTTTGACCGCCGGAAGAATAGTGTGTCAATTTTAACCCAGGGAGGTCTGTATTTGCAAAAGCAATCTATTAACAATCTAAAAGTAAGAATACCTTATTAAATTTTATTAAAAATCTCTGCACCATTTTAATGGGATTTAAAAAAAAATCTAATCACGGTTTTCCATAAGCATTGTATGTCTGCAATTACAAGCTAGTATCTTTGTAAGTTATTTCACCTATGGCAGCCCACTCAACCACACACTGAAGAAAATCTTAGAATCATATCTTTGGAATATTTAGCTCCAAAAGGAAGAAGAGTCCATATTTCTAAAGTAATATCATATGTATCATATATTATATTCAGTTACAGAGAAAAGTTGAGCTATCACAAAACAACTACTGACCACACTGGTTTTAGCCTATCACGTATCTCCTCTGGTTAGGGAAGCACTGGGAAAGGCAGGACCCCAGAGATCCAACAGCCATGAAAATATGAAACGGGAATTGTTGTTTTCCCAGTGGCACAGCAGCTGAACATGAATCTACTGCTGTTTTAGCCAGTAATTGAGGCTCTGCAGTTCCTGTCCCAGTTCTCAGGCAGTGGCCCAGAGGGACTTCTACATCCTGCTAGATCCACCTCCTGCCGCTGCCAGTGAATGTAGTTTTTAAACTAAATCTCTATTGTTTTATTTACCAATAAAGACTTGGGAGTCAGATGCTGGGGTGAAAACCTGCTAGCTCAGAGAGGTTGAGGAGCAACTAGCTGGCCTTCCCTCTTTGCTGGCATCTCAGAAAGAGTGTCTTTTCTGTTGCTCCAAATCAAAAAGGACTGCCACACTCAAAGTCCCTCCCTTCTACTTCCTAGGCATCTCTCTATCCATTTTTCAGATTCCCTCTGACTCTCTATGATTATTTTCTGTCAACTAGTTGCTGGCTCCGCCTCCTGACCCAAGATGGCTTTTATTTAATTAACACAAATGCGAACTGGGGGTTCAGAGTGTGATCATATATCCAGCAACAGGGAATAATGAGGAGTGAATGCCCAAAGCTAGCTGGTCCAGCTGCACGTTATTTCTATTCACTCTCCAGATTATTGGTCCTAGGCAAAATGATCCAGCCTTAGATACAGATATGGATGGAGAACAGGCCGATTATGATTACACCAAGGCAATCTGAAAAGAAAACAGAAGAAGCAAGTCAGTATCCCTGGCTCCCCTAAATACACGCACATCTGTTAACTTCTCTGCTTGGGTTAAGGATTTCTTGAGCATGTGGTGCAGCTCCATAGGTAAAATGCTTGCCTAGCACACCCAAGGTTCTGAGTTCCATCCTCAATACAAAAGAGAAACAGAAAGAAGTGAAGGGGAAGGGAAGGCAGGGAAGAGCAGGAGAGGGAAGGAAGATGAGCCTGTTGGGTACGGTGGTACATTCCTGAAATCCCAGCACTTGGAAGGCAGAGGCGTGGGAAATGTGAATTTGAGATCAGCCTAGACCAACTAGAGACATCTTTTCAAAACAAAAATAGATTTCTTGGTGTAAGTTGTCATCCAAGACAGGATGTTTGTGTTCCCTCAAAAAGCATATACTTAATTCCTACCCTGGACAAGGTGATGGCATTAAGAGGTGGGGTCTTTGGGAACACGGTTAGGTTAGGAGAACTCCACCATTATGGGTGGGATCAGAGCCCAAGAGAGCTGGTCTGCCCTTTCCACTACCATGTGAAGACGCAGACAAGAGAATCTGCTGGCAGTTTGGTAAATTATAGTCTCCGTTTTAATCTCAGAATTCTGATTCAGTAGGTATGGATGGAGTCTGTGGTTTCCACAAGTCCTTTGCTGCCTTCAGAACTAGACTCCATTCAGGAAAAGATTCCATGGCTTGATCTGCACTCTCACTCTCAGCTTCTTTATAAGATGAAGACAAGTTGGTTTGCTTTACGTTACATCTCCAAACCCAAATTTCCTCCCAACTGTTAACCTTCCATTTCCACTTTTAAATGTCATAAGCACATGGGTTCAGAAACTTCCTTCCAACTTTGCTTCTAGTCCAGTGTGTCTTGACTTGTTAACCTCTTTTTTTGACAATTTATATAGGCTCAAAAACTTCAGAAAACCTATCACAGCCAAGTTTTTTATTAACCCAAGTGAATGTTCATAATTGTCTCTTCCTTGGCGTTCCCCGAGACATTGGAAGTTAGCCTCCTCTTGACCTTGCCAGCATCCTAAGCCTTTATTGGCCTTTATTCTCCTCTCCTAACACAGTACTGTCCTGAGCCTTCCTTAGAAGAAACTCTGATTCTGGAAAACTTGGATGACTTTTTCATCCAAGTTAATTCAAACATGTTAATTCCTCTAAGACTCTAAAAGTCTTTCCTATTTTTCACAGATACACATCACGCCAAATGTCCTAGAGGCAGGCCACCAAACTTCTGTCAAGCACACAAGTGGCAAATGTGTTTTCTGTTTTTGTGTGTCCACAAACATGAAGCTTTTACCATGCTCAATTTGTCATTGTTTATTTTGACTTAAGCTTTTTATTTGCTTGCTCGTGGTTTTTGTGGGTCACCTTGGGGTATACTTTCTCATTTGGATTGTTCCTGTATGTATTTTCTTATACCTCAGATGTAAATTCCTACGACAATGATGTCTTCTTTGCAGATATAATGAGTATTTTAACACACACTTACTATGAACTATTGTTAAACCCCAACTTGTTTCATCCCTGTGAGGTAGGTCTCACTGCCATTGGATCCCTTAAACTGATATAAAAGCTAATTTGTTTGAGATCACAAACAGGTCACCCAACAAGGTCACACAACGAATTAATTGGTCATCCTGCTGTAGCCAAGGTTAAAATTCAGACAGTTTCACTCCAGAAAACTAGCTCAAGGGCACTACCATATTGTGTGTCTTAGGGGTTCTATTGCTGTGATGAAATCCCCAAACTGAAAGTAATTTGGGTGTGTATTTCACTTATACTACCATATAACAGTTGGACATCAAAGGCAATTAGAGCCAACACTCAAGCAGGACAGGAACCTGGAGGCAGGAGTTGATGTAGAGGAAGCTGACTGGCTTGCTCTCATAGTTTGCTCAGCCTGCCTACTTATAGAACCCAGGACCCACCCATGATGGGCTGGGTCCTCTCTTATCACTAATTAAGAAAAGGCCTTACAGGCTTGCCTTCCACCATATGCTATGGAGGCTCAGATGACTCTGGTTTGTGTCAAGTTGACATAAAACTGGCCAGCACATTGTGTTATCTTAAGTTCAGAAAATAACAGCCACTCAACAAGTACTTGTTGAATAAACAGAATTTAATATATAGGCTAACTTGCTGGTATTTCTGCACCATACATACATTCTTAGAATGCCATGAGAAAGTTTAAAAAGACACAAGAAACAGCCAGGTAAACACAACAGACCGCACAAACAAAACAATACAAAACGAGAGTGCTATTTAGCTCCTAGAATGCAAAGTCCCCATGTACCTGGCTAGCCAGAGGGACACCTCCGATGATGAATGAGAGAAAGGGGGGGGGGGAGCGGAATCCAAACCAGCGGGCAGTTTTCCACGTCATTATAGCAGTATTTTGTAACAATTTCTTTGGCAACTGACAGCAGGCATTTAAATCAGCTATTTCCTCCTCAGAATTCCTCTCCAAAGAATAATAATGGCCTCTGCAAGTCTGAAGGAAATGTAGCCCTGATTCGGATACAATCTTATCTGGGAAATTGCCATGGTATTCGTCACAGCTGTCATCGAGCTGAGCCCATTATAGGTGTGCTGAGTGTAGAGAGCCACGGGGTTGTGTGCTCTGACGCCCCCACTACACTTTCTTCCTGGACGTAAGCAGGAGAACCAAAACCATTCACCCAGGTGGGTGGGGACCGAATATCAGCGCTAGAAAGCAGAAGAGAATCATCCATTCATCCCGCCTAAAGAAGCCACTCGGGTTGTAGGTGTGTGAAGACACCTGCAGCGCCACCACTGGGAGGGCGGGACACCAGACAGTCCCTTCAGAACGCCCAGATACCTAGGTCTTTACTGAAAGTTCAGGCGGAGAGCTGATGCGGGCTGACAGTGCCAGAGGATGTAGCTGAGGGGTCGTGTGCCTGCCTGGTGTGCAGGAATCCCTGAGTTCCCCTCCAGCTCTCCACAAAAGGAGAGAGAAGACCGAGCGAGTCGGATGTGATAGTGTTGCTTCAGCTGAATAGTGATTTGCTATTCCTTCTGGGGATGTGCAGAGAACCCTAACGCGGGAGATCTAACCTCTTCATGACAAGAGATCTCAAAAACTGGAGCCCAGACACGAAAAGTGACTAACGAGCATTTCACAGGCAACAGGACTTGGAGCTCTTCCTAAAATGTGACTCTGCAAGGGAGTGTTCCAGCAAATCCAACGTAATGTTCCCTGAAGGTATCACTTTTATTTTGCTTTCTTAAACCCACAATTTCCTATTAGAAACAAAAACAAAAACAAAACAAAACAAACAAAAAGGAACAACAAAAAACAGCAGACACAAAACCAGTCTTTTGTCAGTATTCAAGAAGGGAATTTCCTCAGAAATTCCGTTGTTCTGGAAACTTGTTTACTATACCATGTGACTGCTTTATTCCCTGATAATTGTTGACTCACCTTAATTCCTAACAAGATAAAATGGTTTTTCCATACATACATAGCACAACGCTTTCTAAGCTAGAAGCCCTGGGAGTGGAGATAACTTCCTTACTTCACACAAGTAGCAAGCCGTTAGAGGTCATTGCAGACTCCTTCCTTCTGATGGCACCAGAAGACACTTCCTATGCTCCCGAAGACCCAGAACTGCTAGCGTGTTCTAGAGTTTTGTTTTTGTTTCGTTGGGCATGAAGTAGTGGGGCAAGACTGGGAGGGTGTCCCTAAAGCAACAACATGACGTGGCCAACACCACACAACATCACACAGTTTTATCAACAATTTTGCCTTTGCCCATTTGCTTATCCCAGTCTCCCTTCTCTTAAATAATCTGTCTCCAAGAGGGGGCCACACTTCCACTCCCACTACTGTTGCCTGAATTGGAGCAAATACCCAAATTTTCATGGACTATGCAGGTGGTTGGCTACACTTTATCATTTCCCATGTTTGCTCGCTGGCTTCTTTTTTCTCTTCTTCTGCTAGCAGCGTACCCTTCAACTTTGGAAAGCCAGTTCTAAAACAAACAGTTACAAAAACAAAAATAAGAGTCTGGGTCCTCGAGATGGCTCAGTTGGTTAAGGCCCTTGCTGCAAGCCAAGTAACCTAATTTCAGTCTCCAGAACCTACGTGAAGACAGAAGGGGAACGCCAGCACGCCACAAAGCTTCTCTCTGTTCCTTGTCACAAACTAGAGTTAGCTGAGAAGGAGGAACCTCACTCAACTGAAGAATTCCATCTGACTGGCCTGTGTGCGAGCCTATGGGACAGTCTCAATTGCTAGTTGACATTGAAGGGCCCAGTCTGCTGTGGGTGGCGTCATCCCTAGACAAGTATGCCCGGGGTAAAGAAGAAAGGTAGCCGAGGAAGCCAGAGAAATAAACAAGCCAGGAAGTAGCATCCTCCATGATCTCTGTTTCACTCCCTGCCACCTGATTCTTGCCTTGGGCTTCTGCCTTGGCTTCCCTTGACAGTACACTGTAATCTGTAAGCCAAAATAAAACCCTTCCCTCCTCTCTGAAATTGGCTTTGGTCGTGATGTTTATCACAGTAACCAAAACCAAACTAGAACATCCTCTGTCCTCCATGTACACACTCCCTCCCTCCCCCCTCCCTCTCTTCCACCCTTCGTCCCTCCCTCTCCCCCCCATTCATTCTCTCTCTCTCTCTCACACCACACACCACACACAGCATTCATGAACACCTACATAATAATAAGCAAATAAAATTTTAAAATGAAATAAAGCAGGAACCTTGGAAGAAGTCTTTCATTTACAACCTGATGGTATGTCAAGTTATGGTGATACTCCCTAGCTCTCTTCGCTGTGTTTCACTTTGAAGCATTTTACTCTTTGTAGGTCCGTACAATAAAAATTTGTCTTTGGCTGTTTGTAAACCACAGTAAGGGTAAAATTTCTGTGCAACTCAAGGGTTTGGTTAAGTGTTCTGAATATCAAAGTTCTTTAAAAATTATTATTGAGAAACATGGGCCTGCCGTTAAGACTGAGTGGGAGAAGACCCATACGCCTGCCTGGAGCTCTCCAAGCTGGGTGGGGAGGACAAAACATCGGCACCATGCTGTTATGGTGAGCAAATATATGATGGGATATGGAAGAGAGAAAGACAGAATGGTTCATGTCCTGTGGAGAGAGGCAGATCTGAAGAGGTGAAGGCCGTGAGGAGCGGGCTGATGTGGGTGGCCTGCTTGCCACCCGGGGTCATGGTGAAGTCCGGACCCAGGCTGCTGCCAAGGGCCATGTCTGGGTCTGTGGCCATGCTTCAGCCGCAGTGCGGGTTGATGCCCATGGCTCTGGTTACCAAAGGCTGAGAGGATAGGGTTGCACAGAGTTGGTCCTGCTCCTCACTGGCTGAATCACTAGGGAGAACCGGCCCTGTGAGTCCTACTCCTCACTGGGGCAGCACAATAGACCTGACCTTATTGGTGGGGGTGGAAGTGAACTGGCCCTGAGGGCATGGGAGTGGGAGAGCTGGTCCCACACCCCTTGTCTGCCATGTGACAGGCTGGAGAGCTGACCCAGCCCCTCACCAACTGCAGCACTCAGGAGAGCAGACCTGCACCTCGCCCAGTAGAGCTGGCCCTGGGGTGTGGGTGTGGGTGAGCTGGCCCCAAAGGAGTGAGAGCAGGAGCTGGCCCTGTCCCCTGTTGCTTACTACATAGGGTGAGCTAGCTGAGGCATTGCTGGAAAGCTCACCCTGGTGGTTAGAATAAGGGTCAGCTGGCAGGCTGACCAGCCCAGCAACTGCCCATGCCCAGAAACAGGACTATGAGTTGGCCCACCCCAACATCCACCCCATCTATGATCTGCTGAAGCATATGAAGGGGCTGGTCCTGCAGAATATAAGCTGCAGGATCTCCATGACATAACGGGATATCCAAGAGGAGTCCCAATGAGGGCTAAGTATTGATAGTATAGCAAAGAGGCCTCGACCAGACCAATGACTCGCTGCAATGAACACTTGCAAATAAAGATGTATGGACTAAAGGGTGTACTGTGTGACTCACTGCTTCACACTACAGCTTCCACAATGAGATTTTGTTCTATTCTTTTCAATTTTATTTTATATTTATCTTGGGGTGAGGTTGCAAGGGCAGAGGGCAGATACGAAAGGATGGGGAGATGAGGGGATCGAGATGCATGATGTGAAATCTACAAAGAATCAAAAAAAGTTAAATTGGAAAAAAGTTATTATTGGTAAGTTACAATGATGTAAACATGCAAGATTTAAAAATTAATATTATTAATACAGTAAGAAAAAAACTATATGCAGCATTTAATTTTCATGTTGCATTTGCCCAGCAGACATAGTTCTTATTTCACCTTTTAAAATTTAAAAAAAATCTCATTTTGAGGTTATAACCAGTTTTATCATTGCTCTTTTAAAACCAAGTTATTGTTGCTTGTGTATATTATTAATGTAGTTGCTTATATAATTATATATCACAATTAAGATTATTTCAATTGTGTGTGTACTTCTGTGCATGTACAATATAAAAGTAGCTCAAAATTCATTGAAAAGCCCTTTTAATTTAAAGGTCCACATTAAAGAGAACATGACACTTCGTCTAAAGGCAATGCTATTCCTTCACTTACATCTCAATTGAGATATGTAGACATACAGATGCTTAAATAAACACAGACTAATTTAAAGTTTTTCTTTTTAATTTTAAGCTTAATGTGATTAAGTTGGTTATAGAATAATCAGTTGTCTGATAATCATATTCTACTGTTCAAACTGAAATGAAATACACCTTCCTTTATTAAAAAAAAAAAAGGTCTGCAGAGTTGATTAGAGGGCAAAGTAGTCTCGATTACAAGAGCTTTTTCTGCCATCTAGTGGAAAAATGAAATCTAAGAAGATGAGTAATTTACATTTTAAAATTCTATTGTGTTTAGGACAGGCTTGTTTGAAACATCAAGAAAGCAAAACAGTGTGCTGTCACTCAGATTTGCTCTGTGAGCGGACCACATGTGGGTAACCCTAACCATCCCTGAACTGCAAAAGGGATAACTTCAAGAAAATATGGAGGTTGTTTCTGGCTTTCTCTAAAACTCCCACCCCAGCTCCTGACTTCACAGAAGATATTAGCACCCACTATTTTAAGTAATTGATTGTCACTTGTCAAAATAACCAGAGTCCCAGGTCTCTCCTCTTCCTTGGCATGCTCTGACCCTATAAACAGTGGCATGAATGGTTCAGAGGGAGGTGCCTTGAGAGGTTCTGTCTCCAACAGTGGCTTCCGAACTTTAAAACCTGACCCACAGTCAGGCCCAGTGGTGCTGGGCAGTAATTCTAAGTAGCCAGGAGGTAGAGACAAGAATATTGCAAGTCCAAGGTCTGCCTAGATTACAGAGTAAATACAAAACAGCCTGGGCAGCTTAGTGAGACCCTGTACCCATTTGAAAACAAAAAGGCAATGCTGAGGATATAGTTCAGTGACAGAACGTTTGCCTCCCATTTAGGAGTCTGTAATGTAAATCCACAGTACCAGAAGGGGTAGTGGTAGGAGGGAGGACGAAAGGAAAGAGAAATAGAGACAAAAGAGAAGGAAAAACCTTGTAACTCATACTAAAACATATATTTAATATTGCAACCTAACTACATAGGCATTTGTGCATGTGTGAGTATGTGTATCAGGCTACAGAGTTCCAAATTAATGTTATGGTCTGGCCAGAAGGCTCAGAGGGTGAAGGCGCTTGCTGCCAAACCTGATGACCTGAGTCCAACTCCTAGTACCCACACGGTGGAAGGCAAGAACTGACTCCTGAAAGTTGTCCTCTGACTTCCACACTCACGCCATGGCAATGTATATACAATAAATCAATTAATAAATAAAGTTTTTTTAAAAAGCTCCTCGCAGAAGCCATAGACTATCATACAAAAAAAAAAAGTGCTGTGAGAGGGATATCTCCTTGCAAGCTGTTGGTCATGGGGAGCTGAAGAAACCCCAAAAGTAATCTAGGTGTTTACCATTGTTCTTGGTTGTTTGCCAGAATATGATGGTAAGACCTGAAGATACAAACCACTTTCTCAAAAGACTTGCAGAAATCAAATTGGTAGTAATATGGAATCCTCCTCCCTAATAGTTAGCTCTCATGAGTCAAACCTGCTGAGAAAGCCACCAAAGGAGAAAAGTTGTCAACAGTCCTACCCAGCGATAAATCCTGGAGACTATGGTAATGACCAACGGTAGGATATGCCCAACGGTGCAATAGTGGCACTACCTTAGGCATAACCAACAGCTGTCTAGTTGGACTTAAGTACTGCTCAGTCAGACTTATAGTGCCTTATCAATATCTGCTCATGCATGGTACTATAAACCTAACCAAGAACTTGTGGCTGGAGAGGAAATAGACCCAAGAGAAGAATTCACTACCACCATTTCACTAAATTTATGTATTATCCAACTTCCTTATTGGAGAGATGCTTTATTGGTTTAGAGTATTTCCTGCTCTTCTGGGGGACCCAAGTTTGGATTCCAGCACCCATATCCAGCTGCTTACCTGTAACTCCAACTCTAAGGAATCTGACACCTTCTTCTGCTCTTTCTGGACACCCCTCCACACACAGCATACATTCACATACACATGTACACATAAATAAAAATAAAACTTTAAAAAATAGATGCTTTTCCCTTATAATTACAAATAAGTGAAGCTTTTACTCATCAAAGAAGCTTCATTTTGAGGCAGACAGGAACTATTGCAGAAATCTACAACTGGTCAAAGCATAGCCAATAAGTGACACTGAAGTGACTATTCTCAAATGGGCCAGCTATAACACAACTCCTACACACAAGGCTCACATTGAGGAAGAGGGGACAGAAAGATTGTAAGAGCCAGGGACCAGGAAGACTCTTGCAAAATAGTGTCTTCTGGACATGCAGAGATGTTGCACCCATGAACTGTCAACAATATGATTGCCTGTACAAAACCTGCACAAGACCACCAACTAACCTCCCAACATGATGAAGCCATACCCTCAGTTGAAGAGCTATAGGTAGTTGATGGAAGCAGAGGGAGAGTCAGTGTTCTTAAGGCATGAGCCCTCTGATCAGTTGCCTGTGCCCTAGTGGTCAGCCTATGTACACATGCCATACCTATGTACACATGCCCAACATTAATTGGACTGAGTATATATTACAAAATATATCTGCCAGGTATATTTTAATACCTTTAATCCCAGTACTTGGAAGGCAAATGCAGGTGGATCTCTGTGAATTCCTGGCCAGCCTGGTCTACACATAAAGTTCCAAGTCATTCAGAAATACATAGCAAGACTCTATCTCAGAAATATACATATACATAAATAATATATAGCAACAATTACAGAAAAAGGGAATATGAATTTGAGATGGAGAAATGAGAGAGATGAAGAGTTAGAGAAGGGAAGGGAAGAAAAATTAACAAAAATTTTAAAAATTAGATGAGTGGACACTATGATATTTTACATTCTATTCTTTTTTTGGTTTTCTGTTTCACTTATTTGGTATAACTTACGTCATTTTAGATTGAACTCACAATCCACAAATGGCCCTACAACCTGAAAAGCACTAATAGGAATATTTCTTGAGCAGCCCCAAGTACTTGCATATAAGTAGTCTTTTTTTCTGTCCCACTAGCTCCCAAGTAATGATATGGAGCCATCTTATTAATCATGAAAGTGTGGCCTATAACTTAGGCTTGTTCCTAACTAGTTCTTATAACTTAAATTAATCCATTTATATTAATTTATGTTCTGCTACATGATTTGTGGTTGTTACCTCTCCTTCTGCACATCTTGCTGGCTATGTATCCTCTGGATCTCCACCTTTCTTCTTCCCAGAGCTCTCTTTGTCCGGAAGTCAGGGCTATACCTCCTGCCTAGCTATTAGCCATTTAGCCTTTTATTAAACCAATCACAGTGACATATCTTTACACAGTGTAATCAAGTATCTTGCAAGTTTGCCTTTCTTCTTTTAAGAATATATAATTGAAGGAGGATATTTAATCACACTATGTGAAGATGTATTGTAGCTGGAGTTTTCCTGTGTCCCACCCAGTCCACAGCTGCTCAAACCCAAGTAAACACACAGAGACTTATATCAGGCCTACCACTGACTACCTCTTACATTTAAACTCAGCCCATTTCTGTTAATCTATATGTTGCCACTTATTCTGCACACAGGCTTTACCTGTGTGCCATTACATGCTGCTCCCTGGATAGCTGGCTGGTGTGTCTTCCTCAGTTCTGTTTTTCCTTCCCAGAATTCTCCTTCTCTGCTTATTCCGCCTATACTTCCTGCCTGGCTACTGGTCAATCAGCATTTTATTAAACCAGTATACAAATGCATTATTCCCCAGCAATATGTCACTGTTTTACCTCATCTGCCTAAGGCACCTTCTGATTGGTTTAATGAAGAGCTAAATGGCCAATAGATAGGCAGGAGATAGCTGGGACTTCCAGGCAGAGATAGAACTCTGGGAAGAGTCTGAGATGGAGAGGGATTCACCAGTAAGACACAGAGGAAGTCAGATATACAGTACTGAGGAGAGGTATAAGCCACATGGCATAACATAGAATAATATAAACAGGTATTTAAGTTATAAGAGCTAGTTGGGAACAAGCCTAAGCTAAGGCCAAGCTTTCATAATTAACAAGAAGTCTCCATGTCATTATTTGGGAGTTGGAGGTTCAAAGAAAGACCTGTTACATTTGGCACCCAATGTGGGACCTGTTGTGGTGATATTTTATCTGTGTTCCCCAATAAAATTTACTCAAAGATCAGAGGGAAAAGCCAACCACTATATAGAAGTCAGGCAATGGTAGCACATGCCTTTAAACCTATCACTTGGGAAGCAGAGATCTGTCTCGATCTCTGTGAGTTCAAGGCTACACTGGGGAACAGAGTCAAGCACGGTGACATATGCCTTTAATCTCAGCACCAACCATAGAGGTCTGGAGGTCTGTACAGACAGACAGGAAGTGACAGAACTGGGCAGGAAGAGGAAGCGATGTAGCTGGGCTGAGAGAACAAATGAGAGAACAGAACAGAGAGGCATATAGGTATGGGTAGACAGGAAGTAGCTCACCTTAGGAAGCTACAGAGTTGGTGAGGTGAGGTTAACTGTGGCTTTCCCTATTTCCCTGATCTCTTAGGTTTTCACTCCTATATCTGGCTCAGTGTTTTTTATTTAATAAGTCCATTTAGAAATTTGTCTACAATTGTCGCTCCAGATTCAGATGGAATAAGACTTTAGTTTACAATGTGTGTAAAAATGTATGTAGGCTTGGAAGAGAGAGGAAAATGAATATAGACAGTTATGCAAAGAAATAGTTTTTAAAAATGAAGTCTTTAAAGAGACAGTAAAAGTAATATAATAAGCCATGTAAAGATGGATATTACACAGAGAATCTGGATTATGTTGTCTGGGATTTTTAACTGCAGAGAGACATTTGATTGTAAAAGCTGCTGAGTAAAATCAATATGTATATTTTAAAGGTATCTTGATTTCAAAATTTATGTCTAAGAATACATTGCTTTGGAAAAGGGGTTCTGCTTTTGTTTCCACAGAAGATGAGAACCTATGGATTACTTCCAGGCTAATATAGTTTGATCAAGGAAGACCCCCTGAGAGGTCTCCAGATGATCCAACATCCAGAACAGCTTCAAGGCAAGAGAATACAGCATCGCAGACTATTCCAGTCAGGACTTGACCATAATTCTTAATTTTCTCAGGATCCCCATAAGAATACAGTGCCCTCAATCAGCAGAAAGTAGCCTAGAACACTACACCCACATTCCCAAAAAATGGATTATAGATATTTGTCTTTGTTAGAAATTGGTTACAAATTGTTTTGGTCATAGTCAATATCTTTCTAAACGAAAAAAGGGGCATATGATATAGATATGATAGGATGAAAAGGTAGATTATTTAATCTACTTTTAAAGAGCAACTTGTTTTAAATTGCTATAAATTTTAGTTTATTGATACAAATTTAAAGTTAATTTTGTTATACTTTATGTATATTTCTACTCTTGTTTAAGGTATTATATTTGTGCAGCTCATTTGAAATTGTAATGAATAATTAAGAAATACAGATTAATAATTAGTCTTTTATGATAGTCAAACTTATAGTCATGTTAGTTAAGTTTTCTAGGTATACATAGATATAATTCACTTAGGTAGGTAATCTTCAAACACTTCAAAGACCTACAGAATATGACATTTAAAGTGTTTTAAAAACTTAGACTTTTCTGGACAATGGGACATGTCTGCTCCTGGCAGCACCAATTACTTCAAGGAAGATGATGGGCACCAAAGACCCTCCATATGGAGTTTATCTTCTTCATGGCAAAAGTTAGCCATTTGGGCAAGAAGGACTGCTTGACAAAATGTTATATAAACTGGACAATGCAGGACTCATACGAAGGTGACCACTGAACTTCGCAAGGCAAGACAGTCCTTCAGGTTCCTGCTTCACAGAAGAAACTGCCAGATATTCTACAGGACACAAAAAGAAGCAATTGAGATACTCTAGGCCCATAGGCTAAAGAAGATGCCCCAACATTACAGATGAACTTTGGGTAACTGTCCAGGTAGCCAGCTATCTCTGTCATTCTAGATTTTTGGAAGTTGCTTACAATGCTCTTCCTGTTTACTTAGGTAATATTATAGCCTTCTGAGGTCTTTGATGTAGTTGAAGACTAAATAGTTATAATTATAATTTTCCTTGGTTATGATAAAAGATAAATTAGATATGAAACTTTAGACTCATGAATATAGGATAAATGATAGAATATTTTCTTTAATTTTACAAAATACAAATAGACTAGATATTGTAACTGTAATTCTTACTTGATAACTGTTCTATTATATGTAATTTTATGTTACATATATGTTAAAGTTAAAACCTTTCTTTTTGATTAGAAAGAAAAGAGGAAGTGCTGTGGGATGTCTTTCTGTATGCTGTGAATATGGGTTGCTCTGATTGGTTGATAAATAAAGCTGCATTGGCCTATGACAGGGCAGGATGGAGCCAGGTGGGAAGATCCAAGAGAGATAATGGGAGGAGAAAGGAGAGTGAAGCAGACGCTGCCAGAAGAAGAAAGACCTAAAGTACTGGCAAGCCACAAGCCACATGGCAAGGTATAGATTTACAGAAATGGGCTAATTTAAGATGTAAGAGCTAGTTAGCAAGAAGCCTGCCATGGCCATAGTTTAAAAATAATATAAGCCTCTGTGTGTTTATTTGGGTCTGAGCGGCCACGAGACTGGGCAGGACACAGGAAAACTTCCAGCTACAGCCTGTATATACAAGCATAGGGCCTGGGAGCAGCTGGCTCACTACCAGGTGGGAGACTAGGGAAAAACAACTTCTCAGAGCTGGGGTGGGTAGATGTCACTCCTGACGGTGCTTACAGGAATGAGGCTTGGCTCTCAAGGACCCAATAGAGGCAGAACCAGCTGCCATAGGCTAAGCAGAGCTGTAGAAGGAACCAGCAGATGTACACACAAGGGCTTTGCAACAGTTCCCTGGAGCCATGGAGTACAGAAAGCCAGGTCCAGACCAAGAAAATCTCTGAACAAGTACAGTATGCTTAAAAATGTGCTTAGCTGTTGAAGAAGGGAAAGAAAATGTGTAAAGACACCAATAGAAAAAAATAGTTTAAAATAATAAAGTCTTCAAAGTGAGAGTAAAGTAATAATAAAGAATAAGCCACATAAGGATGGGAAATATAGCACAAGATGTTTGGACCCAAACGTTAATGCAGCTATGTATGTTACCTTTTAAAGGTTGTGTGTTTTCAGAACAAAAGGACCACACACCAATGAAGACAAGACAAATAGCCCAGGTGATCTAGCCTCTCAGCATGCCTCTGTTGCAGTTTCCTCAAAAATGTGCATCCAGAACAACTTTAAAGGAGCTAGATAAGATGGTCCAGCCTCATAGACTACTCCATCCAGGACTTCAGATAAGCCCTGTATTTTCCCTTCACACAGAGACGGGACAACAAATGATACAGCTAGCTCTCCCAAGACTTGACCATTATCCCAGTTTTCTCAGGGTCCCCTAAAGATGCCATTTACCCTGACAACATGAAGTAATTTTAAGAACATGACATTTCCAAGAAGTGAAATAGGTGGTTTTTGGTCATTTGGTGGGTTATGGATGTTTATCATCATTTAGGAGGGTTGGTTGAAAGTTCTTATTGTGACCAGGAAAAAAACTAAGCAAAGGAGGTTAGATTCAGGGATCTCTTTTTGCAAAGAAAAAAAATGGAGGATTTAGGAATAATAGGATAAAAAGGTAGATTATTGAATCTACTTTTAAACTAAAAAGAAATTACTAGTCTCAAATATTTTACATTGGTATAGATTTTTGTATATTGACGCAAATTTAAGTTTATTTTTGTTATAACATACTGCATATATGTTTCCACTCTTATTAAAAGTTTTGTACCTATGCAGCTCATTTAAAAATGTAAAGTTCTAGTCCTTGGAAGCTATTATTACAAATTCTTTAAAATAATTAGAAAATGCAGGTTAGTAGTTAGTCGTCTGTAAGAATCAAACTTGTAGTAATATTAGGTATGTTTTCAAGGTTAAACAGATATATTTTCGATAGAAAGTTGGTCTTCAAACATTTCAGAGATCTACAGAATATGACATTTAAAATGTTTTAATGACACAAGGCTTTTCATGAAAGTGAGATATGTCTGCTCCTTGCAACACCAATCAACTTTACAGAAGACGATGAGCATAGAAGAATCTTCATATGGAGTTTGTTTTCAATGTGGCAAACTAGGCACTGGACAAGAAACTGTCTTTGCCTTGACTGCTGACAGTATGCTGTCCAAATTAAATAAGCAAAACACAAAGGAAGTCAACTGCCAAACTTTGTCAAGACAAGGTAGGACCGTCCTTCAAAATTCCTGCTTCACAGAAGAGTCTGTCAGATATTCTATGTCTGTAAGCCAAAGATGGATGCCCCAACATTGCAGAGGCACCTTGGGTGACTGTCTAGGCAGGCAGCTGTTCTCCGTTATTTCTATAGTTTTGGAAGTTGCTTGCTCTGCATTTCCTGTTTACTCAGGTAATATTTTATCCTTTTCAGGTCTCTGACAGGGCTGATAGTTATAGTTTTACAGTTTTCCTTGTTACCAAATTTTAAAAAAACTCACAAAAGAGACATAATTTTATAAAGTTGAGAGACATAAAAGTTTAAGTTGCTTATCTACGAAAATGTTTTAAGGTCTAAAAAGATATTTTAGGTTGGTAATGCAAGTTATGATAGAAAGCAGTTTAGGTATAAAACTTCAGACTCACCAAGATAGAATAGATAATAGAGTACTTTCTCTAATTTTGCCAAATACAAATGGACTGGACATCGTAAATGTAATTCTTACCTAATGATTGGTCTTTGTGTATATAGTTTTACTGTGTTAGAGTTAAAACCTTTCCTTTTTATCTAGACAAAAAGGGGGAAATATTGTGGGATATTTGATCACATTGTGTGAAGATTTGTTGATGTTTTACCTTATCTGCCTAAGGCACCTTCTGATTAGTTTAATTAAAAAGTTGAATGGCCAGTAGCTAGGCAGGAGAGGATAGGGGGACTTCTGGGCAGAGATAGGAACTCTGGGAAGAATCTGAGAGGCAGAGATTTTGCCAGCAAGATGTAGAGGAAGTCAGACATATGGTACTGAAAAGTGGTAACTAGCCACATAGCAGAATGTAGATTAATATAAATAGGTTAATTTAAGTTTTAAGAGCTAATTAGTAACAAGCCTAAGCTAAAATCAAGTTAGTAACTAGCCTAAGCTAAAGTCAAGCTTTCATAATTAACAAGAAGTCTCTGTGTCATTATTTGGGAGCTGGCAGCCCAAAGAAAACCTGTTATGGGGGTGGGGGTGGGGTTGGAATACAGCTCAAAGGTTAAGAGCACTTGCTGCTCCTGCAGAGAGCTGGGATTCAGTTCCTTGTACCACATAGCAGTCCATAACCATCTGTAACTCCAGTTCCAAGTGATCTAATGCCCTCTTCTGCCTTCTAAAGGCACTGCATGCATGTGATGCACAAATGTACATGTAGGCAAAACACACACACATATAAAAATAAAAAAAACATGATAGTAAGTCTGAAATTATATCAAAATGTAAGGTTAAAAATTGCGTTAGAGATTGGCTAGTTATGCAAAGCTGTGACATATTCTCAGCTTAGGGTATTTTATAATATCTGAGGCCTATTTGCTGTTATTATCAACATCCTCCTCTCTCTCTCCAGAAGGTTCAGAGTCATCTTCACAAGAATCACCCATCCACCCCGTCAGCCATGGAGTTCTGTCCATTCTCTTTCAGCCACATCTCATGTTCTTGTTCTCCCTTTAATCTCCACCTCTTTTGTCTCTGTCCATCTTTTCCCCTGGAAGATCATTGTAGCCTCCTTTTGCTCTCTCTGACCCTATTTTCCCCCTTTAATCTGTTCTTCCCACAGCTGCCAAGAATCCTCCTTCTCACAGGTCTCATTCCGTCATTCATCACAGACTTCGTCTAACATATAGAGATCATGCCACTAAGTTGGCATTCAAGACTGCTGTGGGATGTCTTTCTGTATGCTGTGAGTAGGTGTTGCTCCCATTGGCTAATAAATAAAGCTGCATTGGCCTATGGCAGGGCAGAATGGAGCCAGATGGGAAAATTCAAGAGAGATAGTGAGAGAAGAAAGGAGAGCAGGGAAAGATGCGAGCCGCTGCTGAAGAAGCAACAAGATGTCAGCAGACTGGTGATGCCAAGGCAACATGGCAACACAGAGATTTATAGAAATAGGTTATTTAAGATGAAAGAGCTAGCTAGCTAGAAGCTGAAGCCATAGGCCATATAGTTTGTAATTAATATAAGCCTCTGAGTAATTATTTTATAAGCAGCTGTGGGATTTCAGGTGGGAGAGACTCATCGGGACTGCTGGGCAAGGTAGGACCAGAAAAATTTTCCATTTACACAAGACCCTCTTCATTTTGTTCTTCATTAGACTTTCTGTTTAAAAATTAAATTTTAGCACTTGGGAGGCCAGGCTGGTCTGTGTGGTTAATTGCAGGCCAGACAGAGCTGCATAGTAAGATCCTGTCTCAAATGATGAGGATGATTGATGATGATGATGATGATGATGATGATGATGATGATGATGATGATGGTAAAATTATAGGATCTTGACCTTGTGAGATGGATTAGTATGTAAGGTGCTTGCTACTCAATCCTGACAACCTGAGCATCATATATAGGACCCATATGATGGAAGGACTCCCATAAATTGTCCTCTGACTTCTACATGTAATCTGACCATACATACACACACACACACACACACACACACACACACACACAGAGAGAGAGAGAGAGAGAGAGAGAGAGAGAGAGAGAGAGAGAGAGAGAGAGAGAGAGAGAATATAAACAAATTACTTTAGAGGCTCTCACTTTTAGGTTATGAACAGAAAGAACTTTATCATTGTCATTTTTTCTCTTCACTTTTATTGTCTTTTTTTTTCTTTTTTTATGTACTGAATTTGCCCCAGTCAATGTTTAATATTTTTGAAGGTCACCAAAGGAACCTTCTTCCTACCTTTCATCTTTCTACCTATGGACATTCTCTGAATGCCAGCTCAACTGCAATTCCCTTGCAAGACACCCTTGGATTCCTAGTGGTATGAATTCTTAGCTTGTTAACTGGAACTCGATTTTTTTTATCCAATGCTTATACCAACTGGTCCAATTTGAAATATTTCAACACATCTATCTTATTTGACTATGAGCACCAAAAGGATAGGGACATATATTGGATATATTTTTATTTAAGTGTATATGCATACAGATGTATATCAAGCATGTAAGAGTTAGAGGTCAATGTTAAATATCTTCCTTTTTGGATTTCCATCTTATTTTTTGAGAGTGCATCTCTCACTGAACCTGGAGCTCACCAATTCAACCAGATCAGGTTCTAGCTAGAGCCAGTTGTCTGGCTAGGGAAACCTAAGAATCCTCTTAACCTAGCCTTATCAGCTCTAGGATTACAGACTCCAGCTGTTGTGCTCAGCTTTCTAATGTTAGTGTTGGATGTCAAACTCCGGCCCCCATATTTTGCACAGCAAGTGCTTTACCCACTGAACTACTCCACAGCCCCCACACTGGACATACAGCTAGTCTGTGGTATGATGCTGACAATACATTCTTTTACTTGGACACACTTGTTGGGCATATAGTTTTGAATACACAGAATCAGAGCTTGGTAGAGAAGTCTTAGATGGCTATCATGGATTATATGCATGAGTTTCAGAGCTGGGATCCAACAAACTTTCTAGTTTGAAGTACCAGTAAGTATTTTTTATGCTGTGTGTTATATAATGCTGAAAATACCAAAAACTAAAAAAACAAAAAACAAACAAAAAAACCCCCACAAAACTGTGTAATAAGAGCCCTGACAATGGCCATTCTCCATGTTTCTATGTGGTCAATCCTTCCTTCTTTTCCTATTCTCCCTCCTCAGACTGCATGGATCTCTCTTCATGAGCTCCTTTTGAGCAGGGAGTCCCTCTTATTCATTTGTATACTCAGCAATTAACATACCATCTGCATATAGCAGATGTAAATAAGTATTTGTTGACTCGCCTTGAGAAACAATTATAGAGGATAAAAAAGAAGTATTAGATATTATGTCTATGTTTAAGGAGCATACACAGCATTTAAGGAAGTAATTACATGAATATTCTGATTATTATGTTTTACACTTAATAGACATTGAATATATTTTTGTTGAATTAATGAAATTAGAGCCAATTTCTATTTCCAGAAAAAAAGTTAAATGTTTATAAAGAAACACAAATAATTTCCTATCCCCTGGGGGCATATAATCAAGTGTGAAACAATAAAAATACTTACAAATTCTTAACATTACTCAGAGAGCTGTGTTTTCTGCCAAAGTCATAGACAAACCCCAGTAAAGTGAGGTGGTAAAAAACATCCCAAAGGTAGAGGGTTTTTCAGTAACTGTGAACAGTCTAAGATCTCCCCTCTTTGGAAGGTGAACATTAAGCAGCCACACTTTCATAAAGACTGATGAAAATCGAGACTCTTGCATCAAAGACAAAGCATGTCATTACAGCCCAGCCAACACCATGAGCTTCTTGGCTGTATTTTCTCTTCAACTTCCAGTCTAATAAAAGTGTTTAAAATCAGCCCTGAGATTTTGCCCCTGTTACGAGTTATGTAATAGCTCAGAACTCTCTAGCCAGGGAAACCCCAATTCTCTAAGGGAGGCTCTGCTGGATAGTTTTATGTCAACTTGGCACAAGCTAACACATTTAACATTTTTTTTTCTGGAAATAGAAATCGGCTCTAATTTCATTAATTCAGCAAAAATACATTCAATGTCTATGAAGTGTAAAACATAATCAGAATATTCATCTGAGAGGATGGAACCTCAATTAAGAAAATGTCTCTACAAGATCTGCCTGTAGGCAAGCCTGTAGGCATTTTCTTAATTAATGATTCATAAGGGAGGGCCCAGCCCATTGTGGTTGCGGCCACCCCTGGACTGGTGGTCACAAGTTCTCTAAGAAAGCAGGCTGAGCCAGCCACAGTGAGCAAACCAGTAAGCAGCTCCCTTCCATGGCTTTCTACATCAGCTCCTGCCTCCAGGTTCCTGCCCTGACTTCCTTCAATGATGAACACACAGTGCTGTGGAAATGTAAGCCAAACAAACCCTTTCCTCCCCAATTTGCTTTTTGGTCATGGTGTTTCATCACAACAGGAGAAACCCTAAGACAAGATGGTACCAGGAGTGGGTTATTGCTGTGACAGACCTGACCATGTGTCTTTTGGGAGGATTGTGGAAGGACTTTGGAACTTTGGCTAGAAAAGCCATTGAGGGTTGAGAACTCAATGAGTTGTTCTGTGGAGCTTGGATGATAAAACTGTCGAGGACAATCCAGATGATGGAGGCCTGGCTTGTGAAGTTTCAGAGAGAAGTTTAAAAACTCTATTGGGCCATTTATTATTTTGAATTAAGATGCTGTAGTTCTGGTCAGCTAGAGCTGAAGACTTAGCCATGATTAACATGAGACCAGCAACACTGAAGGGAAACCTTTGCTTTACTGGGACAACTACGCTGGTTAGCTGTAGCTGAGAAATTAGCAGTGATTAAGAAGAGACCAGCATCACTTAGGTGAAATCTTCTGGGGAGTGTTTCCTGAGAGTCAGCACACAAAAGCCATGTCCCAGAGGCAGCTAAGGTTGTACCTTGTGCTGGTAGCAGAATTTGGTAGGGTAAGAGTCACCCAGGTGGTCCTGGTTTTGAAGGCATGAAGGGGTCATGGAGAGCTGCTGAGGCTTGGCACTGTGAGAGGCACAGCTTTATTGGTGAAGGTACAGCTTTAGTAGTAGTTGAAGGCCCAGGATTGAAGGGGTCATGAAGAGAAGTGGAAGCTTGGCACCATGAAGAGAGCCTAGGACAGGCTATTGGTGAAAGCGCAGCCCAGTTGCAGCAGAAGACCCCAGAATTTTGGAGATGCCAGTACCACCAGTACTGAAGCAGTGGTGGAGTGGAGCCTGCCAGAGATTAGAAGACAAATTGTGTGTGCTGCAGAGGGCAGAGCTGGAGAAGTGACCTAAGCCCTTTGGAGGAGTCCAGAAGATCGTAAGTAGATCCCAGAAATTGGATATTGCATTATTTACACTGTTGGTTTTGCTTTGAAATGATTGTGATTGTGTCCTAGTTCTTCCCCCTTGAAATAAGAAAGTATTTAACTTAATTTTGATTTTCACAGGAGCCCACAGTTAAGAGATTTTGAACTCTTTTTAAAAAGAGATTTCTTTCTTTTTTTTTTTTTAAAGAGGCTGGATATTTTAAAGAAACTGAACTTTTAATGTGTTTGAATTTATGAAGATTGTGGGCCTTTTAAAGTTATTGTTTTTAATGTGAGATCTTGGGGATGAATGAGAAAGGAAAGGTTATGGCTTAATGGTGATGTGTTTGTGTGTCAAGTTGACAGGGGGTCAATTGTGCTGGATAGTTTTATGTTAACTTGACACAAGCTAGAGTCAGCAGAGAGGAAGGAACCTCAATTTGAGAAAATGTCTCCAAAAGAATAGGCAGCAGGCAAGGACATTTTCTTAATTAGTGATTGACAGAAGAGGCTCCAGCTCATTGTGAGTTGTGCCATACCTGGGCTTGAGGTCCTGGGTCCTCTAAGAAAGCAGGCTGAACAAGCCATGGGGAGCAAGCCAGTAAGCAGCACCCTTCCATGGCCTCTGCATCAGCTCCTGCCTCCAGGTTCCTCCTGTTTGCTAACTCCCTTTACTGATGAACAGTGTTGTGGAAATGTAAGTTGAATAATCCTTTTCCTCCCCAACTTGCTTTTTGGTCATGATACATCATCTCAGCAACAGAAACCCTAAGACAGAAGCTGATAGGAAACCTGTCCACTTTTGTTATGAAGGAGGCATTATCCTTAACAGTCTGCCCAGAAAACAGACTTGCCCTGTGCAGTGGTGGAGGACAGTTTCTTGGATGTTTGCTGCACAAGCATTCACAACATTAAATGCACAACATTAAAAAACCTTCCCCAAACAAATCCACCAAGTGGCATTCTTCAGAAGAGGACCAGGGATAACAGTCCAAAAGTCCAACTCACAAACTGAGTGTGATTTTTTTTCTAACAAAAGGAAGAGATACTCCAAAAAAGAACTCATGCATGTATTTATACCATAGTGTATCTAAGTCTTAGTTTATCTGTAAAACTGGATTATTAATATTTCGCAGGATATGAAAACTATGCTATTAATGGATTCTGTGTAGTGGGTGCTAAAGTGTCACTTATTTAATTCCCTTCTGAACATACAGACTGTGATTTATGGTATGTCCTGATATTAAGAGGGAAGAAGAGCATTTAATCCATGTATGTAGCTAGAGTTTTCCTGCCTGGCCCACAGTCAGGACAAATCTCTTTCACCTGCCAGTCCCACAGCCTCTCAGACCCGACCAAGTAAACACAGAGACTTATATTGCTTACAAACTGTATGGCCGTTGCAGGCTTCTTGCTAACTGCTCAACAAATGGCATCCAACGTGGTGGCAAGAGTTTCCACCTAGAAACCGAGAAAAAAGATTCTAAAACGGAGCTAAAAACAGTTCCTAATTGTCTCTCTCAAATGAGCGGCAGCTGCTGGTTTGAGCTACTGGTGGGTTTCTGGCGTGCGTGCTTGACCTGTCGTATGGCGGGAATGAGGCCTCTGCAAGTGGCAGATTAAGCTGCATGGTGGATTTAGACTTTGCTAGCACAAAACAAAAAAAAAAAAGGTTTCTGGACTACACGCTGCTTGGATAAAAGCATAGACCCCCAATAGCTCCCAGAGCTGGTGGTAAACGTAGCCATGTTGGGAAGCTGAGGTGGGCAGAGCCAGCAGCCACAGCTGCTGCAGTTTAAGGCAATAGATTAACAATAAGACAGATTCAGATGTAATAGTTTACAATGTGTGTAAAAGATACGTAGGCTTGAAAGAGACAAAAAAGGTGATATATAGAGTTATAGAAACAAATACATAGTTTTAAAAAATAAAGTAATTAAAGAGACAGTAAAGGTAGTATAAAAAAAAAGCCACGTAAAAATGGATATTACACAGAGAATCTGGATTGTGTTGTCTTTGGGACTTTTAACTGCAGAAAAACATTTGATTATAAAAGCTGTTGAGTTAAACCAATATGTATATTTTAAAGATATCTTGACTTCAAAATTTGGATATAAGGATATGTTACTTTGGAAAAGAGTCTCTGCTTTTGTTCCCACAGAAAGCCAAAGGCTATGGATTTGTTCCAGATTAAGATACATCAGGTTTGACCAGCCAAGACCCCCTGAAGGTCTCCAATGACACCATGGCCCAGATGATCCAACATCCAGAATGGTTTGAAGGCATCTGGCTCAGACGATACAGCCTCATGGACTATTCCATAATCCTAAAATTTTCTTTGTATCCCCATAAGATACAGCGCCCCCCTCCAGCAGGAAGTAGTAAGAGAAGCTACGCCCAAATTCCCAAATTATATGTAATTTTACTTTGTTAAGGTTAAAACCTTCCTTTTTGAAAAAAAAAGGGGGAAGTGCTGTGGGATGTATGGCAAACGTGTTGCTGATTAATCAATAAAACACTGATTGGCCGTTGGCTAGGCAGGAAGTATAGGCGGGGCAAGGAGGAGAATAAAGCTGGGAAGTGGAAGGCTGAGTCAGAGAGACACTGCCAGCCGCCACGGTGACAAACAGCATGGGAAGATACCGGTAAGCCACGATTCATGTGGCAAGGTATAGATTAAAGGAAATGGATTAATTTAAGCTATAAGAACAGTTAGCAAGAAGCCTGCCACGGCCATACAGTTTGAAACCAACATAAGTCTCTGTGTTTACTTGGTCGGGTCTGAGAGGCTGTGGGACTGGCAGGTGAAAGAGATATATCCTGACTGTGGGCCAGGCAGGAAAACTCTAGCTACACACGTAGGACTCGTACACTGAGCACTTGCCATTGGGCAGTCACTAAGCTAAACACCTGTCTTTCCTGGGTGAAGCTTATAATTACTTAATGGGAGATGTAGAGGGCAAAATTATCTTGTGTCTTCCATATACTTTTCAGGGAGTATACCTTTAAAGTTTTGCAACTCCATGTGATTAGGAGGCTAGGAGATAACAGCAACATAAAGGAGCAAAAATCTAAAATAAAAACAAGGATCAGCAGACATTTTTCTAGATCAAACTGAAAACATAGTATCAGTAACAGTAGCAGGAATATTTCATGTGAACATTATTGCCTCATTATTTACCATGTATGTGATATTATTGAACAGTAATACATATCATGTATATGATAAGTGTAGCAATTTTGAGGATCAAGAACAAAAATTCCCTTGAGGGTAGGCCAGCTTCAAGAGACAATGACTGATTTTTCAGAAGCCAGTGTTCCCATTGATCTACATAGGATTGGAGAGGTGTCATGGAGCCTAGGCTGGTCTTGAACTCACTATGTAGCCAAAGATAACCCTGAATGTCTGATCCTCCTGCCTCTACCTTCCAAATGTTGGGATTACACATGTATTCCACCATGCCAGCTCAATTTTTCCTTTTAGTCTATGAAAACTATACACAATCACATTTGCTTTATTACAGCTTACATATATGCTTTAGATCTCATAGAAATAGAATAGTTAATTTTTCTGAGTGACAAAAGTTATAAAAATCATCCCCTGCTCTGGTGATGGGACTTGATAATTTAACCACTCTATTAAATTAGATGCATTAGGATAATATTGGAAAAGACCACTCCAGTTGATTTCCTGGAAGCATTATGGTAATAGCACTTTGTCCCCACCTTATTTCCTGTACAGGGTATTTGTCTAGAATCTACTTACCTGGCTAGCTTGTGAGGAATGGGCAGTGGCATAGGAGCTGCATGAAGTGGGCTAACCAGAAAGGGACATGAATTGCACCTGAAGTGGGAAGGTAGGAACAACGGAATGCTACCAAAGGCAAAAATAGTGCTCGGTCTGGTTTGTGTCATTCATGGATCATGAGCCAGGCTGATGTGAAGAACACACCGTAGACTGGATGGCTTAGGAGAGTGCTGGGTCCAACAGTCCAGTGGTACAAGCCACCTAAAAGCACCCTCCACTCACCAGCCTTCTCCTCTTCCATTAGCCTGTGCTGCCTAGCTGGCTGAGCAGAGTTCAGTGGAATCACTAGGAGATGCCTCTTCCTTAGTGAGGAGAAATGTCTGATGAGAAACAGCTTAGTATGGACTGTTGGGTGTGTTCCGCATCTGTAAAACAAGGAAGCATGGCACGAAGACAGAGTGCGAGAAGGCATGACTTGAAATATTCAGACAAGACAGCATCGTCCTCCACATATTCTCTCACCTTAGGCTACCTAGGTACCCAAGTTAACTGCTAAAAGTCCCCCAGATTCTCAAGGCTTTCTGAACTGAGCAAAGTGACAGGTGACGGTCAAAACATCACATTAACTCTTTCATAGTGAAGTCATGCTGGTGGCTGATGCCTTGCCTGGCCAGGTCCACAGCAGCTTTTCCTAAGAGGCTGGGCCGGAGGTCCTAGTGCAAGAAGTTGAGTGTATAAACAGCTCAGCTCAGAAGTTGAGTGTATAAACAGTCATCTGGGGGACTCTAAAGTGCTTTTGTGTGTGTGCCAAAGTCTCTCCCTTCCTCTTGCTTTCTGAACTCTGTCTTGGTTGGCAAAACCGTTCCCATTTCTGTTAGGTAAAACAGATGAAAGCAGAGATCATGCTTATCCAAGAGCTTAACTGAAACCTTATAGTGCTCTCTCTCCCTGGCTGCCCTCCTCCCGCACAACGTTCCATCAGTGGACTTCCAAGGAAGCTTTCATTTAGCAGCTGTTTGCTCCTCTTTTACACGATGGTTCTCCGTGTTCAACAAGAACAAAGATCACTGATATTCCCGTCGGGTCCATCAGAGGCAACTGAGAACAATGGCTCTTTTTATGTGGAAAAGAGACTTAAAATTTATTCATAATCGTTATTTTTTCTCTCAACACATTCTCCTCCCCACGGGCCCCTTTCTCTAATTAGCTATGCAAGCCTCGACACTAAAACCTGGCTACATATTAATCTCCCGTTTTTATTAGTACGGTGTCTTGATCTTCACTGTGCAAACACAGCATATGCTTGTATTTAAATACATTTTATTTCTGAAAAAGATCCTGTAAAACTGGAACTCCTGAAAACAGGTCTGACAGCATAGAGGAAAATGTGCACTGGATATGCCACCAAATCACTTGGCCACCCCTGAAACTGAGTGGCTATAATAGTTCCAGTCACATAAGACCTAGAATTTCCCACTTAGTTCCTATAATGTGCCAGGTGTCATGCTATGGATTTAGCATCCACTTATTGTCTCCTTTTAACTGTCCTAACACTGTGAGCTGTATGTTACCTTCATCCTACAGATTTAGAAAGAATACCCAGAATCCAGTTTCTGTGGCCCTAAAACCAGACCTGTCTAAATGAGACTGTCCTTCTGGCTATAAACACGTAGAAGGGGCACCAAAGATGGCATCATGGGAATGCTGCATTTAAAATGTAAAAAAAATCCCATAATGAAGTAACTTTCTGTGCAATCCTCTTTTCAATCTTTTGATAGTATCAAAGCACAATTTGGTTCTGTATTGCTCATGTTTTTGTGCGTGTGTGTGCACATGCATCTGGGGGCACTTGCCTGTGCATGTTTATTTGGAGCCAGAAGACATCATATATCTTCTTCTATTGTACTTTATGAGGCATGGTCTCTCACTGAACCTGAGGATTGCCCTAGACTGGCTGGCCAGCAAGCTCCCAACCCTGGTCCTGCCCCATCTCCACCCTTTAGCAATGGGATTACAGGTGTGTATCATCAACCTGGCTTTCCCATGAGTGCTAGGGATCTGAGCTGTGAATCTCTACTTTTCAAAATGTCCTATCATCTCTTCAGAAACAAGTTAGTTACCACTGCTGCTCTTATTTTTCCTGGAGATAAATCAGACCTTTTGGTTAACAAATGCAGATTAGAATTAAAGAAATCTGAAAATGGCCCATTCCAGTCATTTAGCTGTTTCTTGCTGAATGGTATGACACTCAAGTAGGTGTTACTTTAGACTAGTTTGACTGGGTATTTAGATTAAGTCAGATTAATTTAAATATTAAATTTTATGTACTTATATTACTTGGATACCCCAATGTATCATGTTCAGCAAATTCAAGTGTAAGCCATAACTGTGACAATAAAAGGCCATTTGCTGGTGGTAGAGTAGGAAGGCAGGCCTCTAAAATATTTAACAGGTGAAAGTTATCCAGTATTACTTTCTGAAAGTATAATTACTAGAAAAACCTCTGTAAAGGCTTTCTGATGTAACCCTGCATAGTACACCCGATATACTGCTTTCGGTGGTTATACATGATAACGTGGACTGCTTTCAACACCTGCATTTCTACACTTCCATTTACAAGATACCTCAATACCCACTCTGTTCTAATGGCCATTGTCTTTTAACAGACTGAGGCTGCCACTTGAGGCTGTGAATTGCACAATTTGTTTGTTTTTATTTGTTACCAGAGGTCAATTCACACCTACACTTCCGGCACACAAATGTTTCAGGCTGTTCCTCCGCTCCCTTTTTTTGAGGTCAGGCAGTGATGGAACCTAGTGCCTGACACAGAAGTTCCCAATGCCCCCTTCTAAAGTTTGGGAAAGGACCTTGCTAAAGTGCCCAGGCAGGCTGGAACTTGCCATCCTTCTGCTTCAGTCTCCCAAGTGGCAGGATACGGCACAGCTTGTCTCTTTATCTTAATTAAAAGACAGTAGTTGTGATCTTCTGAGATGCTACAGAAATGCATGAGCCCATCATCATCGGTAGCAGGCTCATTATGGCTGCCTAAGAGAGGTAAGCATCTCTGTTACGGTGACCGTGTCCTTCCAGAGCATTAACTACAGCTATGGACACCTGATCCCCAGTGAGTGCACTAAGGTCTGTGGGCGCTCCAGCCAGCTTATCTGGCTTCCCATTTTGGCTCTTCTGTATTTTAAGCTACACCTCGTCTCTTGAGTTATCTGGCACAGGCTGAAGGGGCTACCTCTCGCAGTTGCTGGAAGGCTAAAAATTAAACTAGATGTGTTGTAACACAAGGCTTTGCCTTGTAAGTAGCAATTTCTCTGTACATTAGTTAAAAAATTCCAACCATATGGTGGATGGATGCAGTTTTAGACGCCCAGTTTATCTATTCAGTCTCACATGTATTTACTGAGCATTTACTGTGTGTTAGGCATTGCTCAAAATATGAGAGCTACATTAGTGAACAAAATCAAGAAAACCCCTGCCCTTGTATGACTTTTTCAGACCGAAGTGGGCGGGAACTAGGTCACTGAACTCTGTACTTGGAAATGGCCATAAATGCTGTACAATGGAAAAGACACAGCTGAGGGCTCGCTGGAGGGTCAGCAAGGATGAAGCCTGATACGTATGCTTTGCTTAAAAAAAAAAAAAAATTAAAGGGCATTTGATTTCCATTGGTTTCCTACATTTAGAAACCCAGTCAATTAGTGCATCTCTCCCTAACTTTCCACTAAACTCCCTGTCTTTCTGTAATGTTTCTGGGATCTACCCTGATTTGACCACTAAGGATGATGTTGCTATCTTAACACCCTGGTCTCTAGTCTCTCCTTACTTTAATCTATCCTTCCATTTGTGGTGTGTGTGCCTCAGAGTGCATACAGCAAGAGGCTGCACAAATACGTGCATACCATGTTCACAGCATCATTCACAACAGCCCCAGTGCCCGGTGAATGAACAAGGAAAACACAGCATAGACATCAGTTACAATGGATATTGAGACTTAATGGGCAGCTATTATGTGATTCAACTTATAGGAAATGCCTAGAATTAAGTTCATGGACAGAATGCAGAAAATGGTTTGGCAGGGTTAGTGGAAGGGATAGGGGACCACTAATTAGCATGTCGTTTCAGTCTGAAAGGATGACAAAGTTCTAAAGATGGTGAGAGTTACAAAACAATGGCAGGTTCTTCATGTCACTAAGCTGCTCAATTTTAATCACTAAACCCCATGAATTTTACATTATCTTTCACTACACTAAAGAATGGTCAATGAGACAAGAAATCACGTTCTTAATTATATGTTTGAAACATATTTGATTCAGTTACTGGGAAATGTTCACATATATTTGGACAATGTACAAATAATTTTTATGACAATCTCCACATAAAGATTATCTTATTTGAAGCATAGGAAAAAAACATAATATTACATTTATTTGAATTGTCAATTTAGTTTTAAAACCAAGCCAATACTAATATGATTATCTCCTCTCACTATCAGGAAAAATTAATTCCACTCCAACCCAAAGCTTAATTTAATATGTAATTATAAAATGTAAATATATATAACCTATCTTAAAATTTTTATACATAGTAAATGTCTTAATATTTATTGACTACCTTCAGAAACAGAACTGGACTCACAGAAGCATATGTTATATCAAAAGGACATGCCAATAATACCGAAATCATTTTATTTTTGTCACCGACAACATGCAAGATACTGCCATTGTATCATTGGTTTCTTTATTTCTTATGAGCTCATTAAAAATATGCTTACATTTAAAAACAAAACACAATATGTTCTCTATAAATATAATCCTTTCTCAATATATTTTCCTACTTTGTTTCACATATAAATAACCTAATCTACAAAACCATAAATAAAACTATCAACTCTATGGTCTAGAAGTCAATACAAGTTGTAGAGTCTGAGAAAGTATTTTTTGATTTTATAAATAACATGCAATATGTGCATCAGCAATCACACAATTCTTACAAGTTCTTACTATCTCCCAACTTGGGAGAGTTGCCAATAGTAGACCTTTCAATTTACTTAGTAAAGATGTCATGCATTTAAAAAGTCAAAATAGCCACAAGCCCACATTTTGTCTGTGAAGACTGGGTCTCTCGATGTTGTCTATACAGCCCGCGGTGGCCTGCGGTGAACAATTCCTCTGCCCCAGTTTTCTGGTTGCAGAGAATACTCGTCAACGGTTGAGATGAGTTTAAGGGCAGCAGAGAGGGTAGCTGCTTAATTACTAAATCTCTTAGAAACCACTTCCACTTGTCTGAACTACAAAAAAGGCTACAGAAAAATGAACGCTTGTACATCATGTAAATGTCAGAGAAAATGAAAATTTAAGAAGTAAAAATTCAGATTAAATCCATATTAAGACTGTGAAAATATTCCACTGAGATTCTGTTACAGGAACAGAACTAATACCATCATAAATTTTTTTAAATTTATTTTTGAACCATCATTTTCACGAGTTTAAGCTTTAATGGTAAAAATAATGACACACAATTTTTTTCTGCAACATCACACATAAAATTACTAGTACACATTTCATTAGTTTTTTTTAACAAGTGGAAATCCTACTTCAGAAAACATTATGAATCAATTTGTTGAAATACACCACCTATGTACTGATTAAACAGCCACTCAGGATTAAAGAGTTAGCATTCCTATTATTTTTAGGCAATAAAATTAAAAAGGAACTTTGCGTGTTTGCTGTTTTCACTTTATACATTATTATGTGGGCCTTTATTTGGGTATAAAATTTAGAAAGAAAAGCATTCTCAGCTACTCTCATTAGGTTTAAATGGTTCAAAACTACAAATAATGCTAAGCCAAGTCCTGGCATTATTTTTAAAATCTTAAGTTTCTAAAAGTTCTAAGTTTTAGTCAATACTTTTAACTGCCAAAAGACTACTTAAAAAACTAAATATTTTGTTAAAGATATGATTAGAAGATATGCCTTTGATTATTTTTTAAAAAACAAGATGTGAAACACAAAAAAAGGCAAAATTCACAAATGGCAGCTGAAATCCCATCAACTTTCAGCCTAGTGGAACATATAGCCAGTTATTATGCATAAACAATTCAAAATTAAGGTTTCTAATGGAAATGTCAACAAGTCATAACTACTATTCATCCCCTCTGATGTGTTCCACTAACTTCAACCAGGCACAACAGCTGTGTACATCTGAGAGATACTGTTTAGAAAATTACAGCTAGCAGAGCTATAAAAAAGGAATACATAAATAAGAGCACAGCAATGCCATGGAATTGGGGCCATTAACAAGATGGCTGTGATGTAAACATGCCTGCTAGGTCTCCCTTAAACCACTTCCCACTAACTCACACAGCCATGGTTTTAAAATTCTTTTAAAAAGAAAACATTTTCTACGCAGCAAGCAGTAATATCATTGTACATCTTGACTACAATGCAATCTTCAAATTTTCTTTCAGAGCTTGGCATATGTGTTCAGGACTTTCCCGGAAGTCAGCTTGTATTTTCAGCAGCCTAGAACGAGAGAGCAAGATTTGTGATTTCAGAAGCCATGATGAAGACAGTGGAGGTAAATCTGTCAGTTTTCAACTATATTGAACAAACAGCTAGCTATTCTCCACATAACTGAATTACTCTTATTGGGAAAACACTGGGATTTTTCTGTTGTATCAACAAGATTATCTTTGGCGGGGTGGGGTGGGTGGGGTGGGGTGGTGGCACGCACGCCTTTAATCCCAGCACTCAGGAGGCTGAGGCAGGCGGTCTCTGTGAGTTCGAGGCCAGCCTGGTCTACAGAGCGAGATCCAGGACAGCCAGGACTGTTATAAAGAGAAAACTTGTGTCAGAAAACCAAAAGAAAATCTTTTAAATTTACTGCTAGACTACAAACAGAAAAAGAGCATGTAAAAACGTACTACTTAAGAGTACTTCTTTTCCAAAATCTTCATTCGTTTGTTTTATTGTAGCACAAAGACAGAATTAAAAATGAGGAAGACTTATTAAGCTACAAAGAAGGCAGAACACCAGCAATAGAACAGTGAACATGTTTTCAACCTCTCTCTCTCCATTTTTTTTGCTAAAAGGCATTATTTGTGGTATTATTTACTTAAAAAAATAAAAAATCATTTTACTGTAATGAACTCAGAAAACAAAACAAAACAAAAAAAACAAAATCACACTTGAACTCCTAGTCCCAAACTCCATACATCTCAATGATACAGTTAGAATGTCCTTTCATTTAGGGTTTTATACATCACTACCAATTACATTTTTATGTCCTTATATACGCACACACATGCACGCACAGACAGATGGGGGATGGGAAGAAAATAGCATGACAGTTAAAACTAGAAAAACAATTAGCTTTTCATCTTTCATGATTCATCTGTAACTGTGCCTGCATGCATTTTTGTCCTTCCTCACCACCTAGTGTTACCCTTTCTTGGTCTCCTTTCTAAAGTATGCCGTTACTTACAGCTGTTACACATGTACGTATTATAAGCTAGGCTCTGCATTATGAGGGAGGATGCTCAGGTTTTTCTTTCTAGGAGTGGGTAACCTCACCTCCCAGGTGTGTCTTCTGATCATTCACAAAACCCGATCTGATATGTATTTCTAGAAGGAACCGAACAGTTAAGCATCTACCAGTAACCCAACACTTGGGAGGCTAAGCCAGAAAGAGCTGGAGCTGAAGGTCAGCTTGAGCTCCATGGGGAGGAAAAAACAAGCAAAGACTTAATATCATTTCTTAATGCCAATATGAAAATGATGGACTTTGTTTGTTTGCTTTTCGAGACAGGGTTTCTCTGTGTAGTCCTGGCTATCCTGGAACTCACTCTATAGTCCAAGCTAGCCTTGAACTCACAGAGATCCGCCTGCCTCTGCCTTGAATGCTGAGATTAAAGGCATACACCACCACCACCCAGCCCTGAAAATGATGACTTTAATCTTAGAAAAATACATGATATACTTCTATTTGTACTTACTAATTAAAATTTCCTTTTTAGCTATTTCAAGAAAATATGGTAAAATGTTGGCAAAAATATAAATAATGCAATAATATAAAAGTTCTTTTTCCTTACAGGCATTGTTTTCCTCAGAATGACCAGTGCACAAACATAGTGTGAGCTAGCTTTCCTCTCCTCAGGACTTAGCACACAAAAGAGTTAGAACAGAGTTCAAAATGTTTGGCCGGGTGTGGTGGCACTCTGGAAAGCAGAGGCAGGATGATGTCCATGAGTTCGGGGCCAGCCACAGATACAAAATGAGACTGTCTCAAAAAAAGAGAACATTAAAAAAATCTGGATTCCATAGTCTTTGTCAGACAGTGCAAATGAAAAGTGCAGGCCAACTACTTCACTCTTGGTAACTGGGCTTCGTTACGAGCTTCGGTCTCCTTGGCAGCAGGTCACCAACAGTAGGAGCAGTGCCTGTCCTGCATGACTGGAGGAAGTCACGCCAGTGTAGCTGGAGTCTCCGGTCTACTCTACACAAGGCAAGTATTCACATAACTATCACCTATTCCTACTTTCCAGTTCCTTTTCATCCTGCTGTGAAAGCTAAAGCTGAGGTTTTAAAAAGATGACAAAGAAGGTAAATGAACTGAAAAGAAGCTGGGCAAAACCCTGTGTAATGCACTCAGAAGTGCAAATAAAAAAAGAGGACCTATACGCATCCCTCAATGAGAAATGGCTGGAACTGAGGCTCCCAGTAACTAACACTGACAACCGTGAAGCAAGGGAAACTCACATGCTGTGGTGAAATAAAAATGAAGACAGCTACTCTGGGAAAGCTTGGTGCTGTAATCATCTAGGAAGTTGATAACACACACACCCTACAGCCCACTCATTTTGTGTCTAGGTCTATATCCAAACCAACTGCACATATGGAAGCAGGAAGAGACCTGGGCTACAATGTTCAAGTAGCATTTTTTACAAGTCTTACATTGAAAACAACTAAATAGGGTAAATGTAATATATTTGTAGAAGGAAACTTATTTGTAAGAAAAGAAGCACATTACAGTGACATTCACCATAAGTGAACATCACAGACACGACAGTAAATGAAAGAACCCAGTAGAAACAGTCTAAGACTCCACTGAAATGAAGCTTACAACGTTGACCAAGTTATAGTAGCCTTTTCTAGTTCAGTTAGTGAGACTGGTGGATGTCTACTATAGAACTCAGGAGACTGGAGGGGAAAGCGGGAGGAAGAGAAGAGTGACTGTGGAGGGAACCGGTTTTTCTGAGGTGCTGGTAGAGATCATCATATGGGTATTTAACCCTCTCTGTGGGTACGGTCAACACCAGGTGTCTTCCACAATCACTTTGCACCTTAGCTTTTGAGAGCGGGTCTTTCGGTGAACCTGAAGTTGATTGATTTGTCCACAACTGGGCAGCAAGCCCCAGGGAACCTCCATCTCCATCTCCCTAGCTCTAGGAATACAGCAGGCATTCCTGAACCCAGCGGGATCAAATTCCTGTTTGTGCGTGTGCATGGGAAGCACCTCACTGAGGTGCCATCTTCCCAGCCCTCTTAGTACTTATAATCAGCATCTACCCTGTAAATATGTTCACCTTTCTGTGTTAGGTTTCAAAATCAAAGAGTAATAAAATAAAAAACGCTGGGTTGCTTTGAAAAACAACAATCTGGAAAACGAGCAACTTGCATTGCATACTTTATATAGTGCCATTATCTCAGAAAAAAAAAAAAAGAAGCTGCCATGTTGCTGTTGGACAAGTTTAACTGTAATTGCCTGAAGTTTCAATACTCGTGGTTAGTGGGATGCCTGACCATCACACAGCCTTCTCTCCTGCTGTCTTCACATGTGTTGTTTCTGTTTATTCTGTTTATTCAAATATCTAATATGGACACCAACTGCTGGATTAGAAGCCACCCTAATTCAGGATGAACTCATTGTAATCTGTGACACACACACAGATACTATTTTCAAATATAGTTAGATTCAATGGTATGAAGGATTAGGACGAAGTTTTTGGCAGGAGACACAATTCTACCCAACTCAGAAAAATTCTAAAAATAGTGAGATTCCTAAGAAAAGGTAACATGGTTTGTCAGAATTTCTGTGGTCTGAACTTAGCTTCTGGCCTTGAGACTTTCTCCTGATGGTGTCAAAAGTAAGCTATCTGATTTAGCTAGATCATTCACAGAGCTTCTTGGTCATTTCTAGCTGCCAGGTTGACCAACTCTGCAACTATCCAGGCCCAGAACCAGGGTTATGTGTTGGCCCACCCCAAAATCCACCCCATCTGTGATCTGCTGGAACACAGGGATGGGGGTGGCCTGCAGACCCAGGGCAGCAACAGGATGTCCAGGAAGAGGTCCAGTGAGAGCCCAGACCAATGATTTCTTTGCAATGAATGCCTACATGTAAAGATGTACAGATAAAGGGGTTTTCTATGTGACTCACTGTGTCACAATGCAGCTTCCATGATGAGATTTTCCCTTCTTTTTTCTCTTAATTTTTATTTTGGTTTATTGTAGGAGATGGTTGTTGCAGGGGCAGAGGGCAGATGTGAGGACGGGAGATGCATGGGATTGGGATACATGATGTGAAAGACACAAGAGTAAGTAAAAAGAACGTTAAGAAAGAAAAACAAAAACAAAAACAGAAACCTAATATGCGAATCTAACCTTCAGTGCTTCAGTACCCTTGCGAAGCTCCTTAATAACAGACGATAAAGCTTCCGGGTTGATTCCTTGTTCACAAAGTCGTACACAAATAGACAGCGTTTCCATATCTAAACCGGTATTCAAAATTCTTGAAATCTCAAGTAGGACTGAAAAAGATACAGACACAATTTTTAAAAAGCATGTTTTAACACTTAAAACAAACAAACAAACAAACAAACTGCACATAGCACTGTAGATGAAATTCTAAACGGTCTTAGTAAATAAGAAACACAGAGCCAAATACAGAGTTAAAGCCCATGAGATCAGAGCAATAGCCACGACTCCCCTTAGCTTACCACTCGCTGCCATCACTTCCCCTGAGAGAGAGACCTTCTCCTGTGTCCCGTCTTCTTATTGCCTTTCTGTTCTGCCTTCTCATTGGCTCTAAACCCAACCATATGACTTCCTCGTCACTGCCTGTCTATACAGACCTCCATGTCTCTATGGTTGGTACTGGGATTAAAGGCATGTGTCACCATGTTTGGCTGTGTCCTTGAACACACAGAGACTCTGCCTGCCATGTGATCAGATCAAGGGCATGGGCCACCACCCCGACTTCTGCTTAATGGCTATGACCTCTGATCTCCAGGCAACTTTATTTATTAACATACAAATAAAATCACATTTCAGCACAAATAAAATATCATCATACAGCACTTCTTTTCTCCTTAACGGACTGAACAGGTTTTATTTAGGCATATTTATGTATATACATATACATGCAATAACAATTAGTAAAAAAATAGAGATCATAAATTTGAAGGAGAGCAGGGAGGGAATATGGAAGGGCATGAAAGGAAAAAAGAAATTATAATTTCAAAAGTTAAAAAAAATGAATTAAAGAATTTGTGGGAAAGCACTTTAACATGATATCTATCACTTGAAAATTAATTCATTCACATACTTTTTAAAGAATTTTAATATTCTTTTCTCACATAATATATTCTGATTATGGTTCCCCTCCCTTTACTCCTCCCAGTACCTGCCCACCTCCCCTCCAATCTGAATCCCACTCCCTTTTCATTCTCATTAGAAAACAAACAAGCTTCTAAGGGATAATATAATACATATAAACTAACACATCAGGGTTGGACGAAACACACAGAAGGGAAAGAGCACAAGAAAAGGCACAAGCATCAGAGACTCGCTCGTTCACACACTCAGGAATCCCATCAAAAACATAAAATGGAAGCCATGGTATATATACACAGAGGACCCGGTGTAGACCCATGCAGGCCCTGTGCATGCTGCTTCAGTCTCTGTGGGTTCATATGCGCTTTGCTCATGTTGATTTAGAGGGCCTTCCTTGTTTTCTTGCTGTCCTCCATCCCCTCTGGCTCTTAACACTCCTTCTGCCTCTTCTTCAGCAGGGTTCCCTGAGCTTGGAGGGAAGGGATTTGGAGCCATCCCCTTTAGGGCTGAGTGTTCCAAGGTCTTTCACTCTCTGTGTAATGGCTGGCTGTGGGTGTCTCTATTTGTTCCCATCTGCTGCAGGAGGAAACTTCTCTGATGATGGCTGAGCAGGGCATTGATCTATCAAGGAATCAACACTTCAGGATTCAGAAACAAGCATTTGCTTCTCAGCTTATTTTTCCACATTTATTGGTTGATTGACTAATGTGGGTTCCCAAACGCTACAGTGTACAAATAGAGGTCCGAGGGACAACTTACAGAATCAGTTCTCTCCTTCTACTATGTAGGTCCTGGAGATCAAACTCAGGTATCAGGCTTGCTAGCATGGTACCTTTACCTAGTAAACCATCTTAATCTTGCAGCCCAGTGTCTCGGTTTTTGAAAACTTGAAAGTAGTTGCATTTTCATGGAAATGAAACTTCTTAACCTCCAAGCTGTTTTAAGAATTCAGCTGTTCTTACTTCCCCATTGATAGAATACTATGATAACTGTGATATATTTGTATATACTAAATTTTATTTCAAGACAAATTCTAAAAGAATTACTCAGCGACATACACATTTAAAGTTTTAGAACCTTTGATAATAATTTGACAGAGTAATTGCATTTGTTGACTTTATTAATAAAAGCTTGTACACTTTAACTTTACTTTTAAACTTTTATTTTATGTGCATATGTTTGTACATATGAGCGCCACATACTTATCTTATGGCCTTAACTTCATTTTCTACAGCACTGCATTTCATGGTAGTTCATTAAAGCATCTTTTTGACATTAAAAGCAGCAGCACTGAGAACCTACTTTATTTAAGCGCTCTTCCAGGAATTCTTTATAGGATTCCTTATAGGACATACAAGCAACAATTCTTTTGACTTTGTTAAATGGTGGTTGATTCCAACATGTGTTAGACTTCAAGTCAACTGATAACATATTACCTGTTGTATATGCATTATGCTTAGGATAGTATTTCCCATGCAGAGCAGATTTATCATTATTTTCGTCCGGCACTTGAGAGTTGATTTCTCCCTTCCATAAACATTTAAATATTTGACTCCTTGCTGTGGGATAATGCTTTTTGTACACTGGTTTAATAAAACACTGACTGGCCAGTAGCCAGGCAGGAAATACAGGTGGGATAAGCAGACAAGGAGAATTCTGGGAAGAGGAAGGCTGAGTCAGGAGATGCCAGCCTGCCATCCAGGGAGCAGCATGTAATGGCACACAGGTAAAGCCAAGGAACACGTGGCAACATATAGATGAAAAGAAATGGGCTGAGTTTAAGTGTAAGACCTACTCAGTGGTGGCATGGGCTAATGGCCAAGCAGTTTTAATTAATATAAGCCTCTGTGTGTTTACTTGGGTCTGAGTGGCTGTGGACCAGGCGGGACACAGGAAAACTTCCAGTTACAATTCCTGGAGTTGTAGTTAGAAAAGATCCTTTTCCCAGAAATAAGCCAGTTGCCACAATGTAATTTGTTGAATGGCATGTCCTTTTGTCATTATACTGCAATTGCTGCCTTTACCACATAACAAGTTCTCAGATCTCTACAACTGGTTGTGTCCTACCCCTATCATTAATTACTAATTTTATATTGCACACAGTAGGTTAAATATTCTTTTGCCACTTTCATGTAAGAAAAAGCCTTTTTATTCTCAGGGTGAAGTCAAGTATTTTCATCAATTTCCAAAACAAATTTATTGGGCTTTCTGCTTGAACTGCATGAAGTCACGGATTATTTTGGGAAAAATGGACAAGTTAACAATACTTAGTCATGTGCTGGAGAGATGGCTCAGAGGTTAAGATGGCTACTCTTCCAGGGGTCCTGAATTCAATTCCCAGCAACCACATGGTGGGTCACAACCATCTATAATGGGATTTAATGCCCTCTTCTGGCATAAAGGCATACATGCAGATAGAGCACTTGTATATATAAAATAAATAAACAATACTTAGTCACTAATTTAATTCAGTTTTAAGTACTGAAAACTGTCACAGTATTCATGCTAACATGAAACTTTTCACACTATTATTTATTTTCATGTCTCATAGTTCAATGTGGATCTTAAAAGTATACTTTCCATGTCAGTATTAAAGTTTTTGAAGCCAGGCGGTGGTGGCACACACCTTTAATCTCAGCACTCGGGAGGCAGAGGCAGGCGGATCTCTGTGAGTTCGAGGCCAGCCTGGTCTACAAAGTGAGTTCCAGGAAAGGTGCAAAGCTATACAGAGAAACCCTGACTTGAAAAATAAAAAAAAATAAAAAAAAAATAAAGTTTTTGAATATGGAGTACAGTTCTGAATCTCCAGTTTAAATTCTAATGCCTATAGGGTTTTTTCTTTCTTTCTGCTAATGGTTTGAATTTTTCTCATCATAACTCATATTTTCTTGTTTTATATACCCAGTAGTAGCCAGATATTGTAAAATTTACCTTGTTGGTACTGGACATATTTATCTTCCTATAAATATTCTTGAGTTTATAGTAAATATAGTTACCTGGAAACCGATCCTTTCAGGTCTGAATCTTCAGATCAGTTGTAGTGAACAGCTGATTATGCTAAGGTAAGTCCCTTTCAAGTACTCCATGACTGTTTCACAAATTGTGTTTTCCATTTTGGCTTATAGGATGGCACTGTCCTTAGCTCTGTGGGAGCATCGTGTTGTGGTCCTCTAATATTTTGGGTGTTTTGTTCCCAGTTTTCTGGGAGTGAATGTGTTATCTAGTCAATGCTCTTTGATCTATGCTACTGACCTCCAGAATTCCCTCTGCAGCTCTCTCAAGTATCCTTTCTTTCTCCCTTTCAGTTTGTGTTAACTCTTCCTGCATTGCTCTCCTCCATCTTCCAAGCTCCTTAGCTCAACCCAATTGTCCACCGGGTCCCCCCTGGTATATCTGTGCAATGAGGCCTGTGAAGACAATGACTTGGGGTGGCAGAACTATCATTTCATGTATTTCCTGTCTCTTAATCACAATCTTAGCCAGGCAGTGGTGGCATATGCCTTTAATCCCAGCACTTGGGAGGCAGAGCCAGTTGTTCGAGGCCAGCCTGGTCTACAGAGCGAGATCCAGGACAGGGACCAAAACAACAGAGAAACCCTATCTCAAAAAAAAAAAAAAAAAAAAAAAAAAAAAAAAAAATCACAATCTTCAGATGACTAATATTCAGTCTCTTGCAAATCTTTGTATGTTTTACATAGGTTTTTGTTTTGTCTAAGTAGGAATGTATGCTTAGCATGTTACTCCATTTTGGCAAGAAGTACTCATTTTCATTTTTTCAGGGTTGATAGTTCAATTTCTAATATTTTGCTCTTTTACTAATGTTACCTGATGATTTCAGCAATTGTACTTTGACTTTAATTTCTCCACAATCATTTGTTCTTGTTTTCTAACTGAATGCTTATTTATAATGATTTCCTATTTTTGTCTATTGTTCCTGCCTTCACATAATTTAGGTTCTATTTTCCAGTGTTCTTTTTTATTGGAGATTGCTCTGTGACTTCTGAAGCATAGCAAACAGTGAAGGAGAGTGGTCAGGAGTGTACTCTCTGGAGCCAGACCACCTGAGTTCAAATTCTAGTTCTATTACTATAATGAGTTAATCTCATCTTGCTTTTACTTTACCATTCTATAAACAACAGGCACCAGTACTTATTTTATAGGGTTAGTATAAGGATTAAGGCTACATTTAGAATGGTGCCTAACACATAGTAGGACTCAATAAGAGCTTAGCGATTACCTATTATGGCTTTCTCTCTTTTCATCTACCCAAGGTACTTTTTGACTTTTGGATGAGAATTCATCTCCTATGGAAAGCTCGTCCTGCTCACAAGTTCTTTGATACTCCTCTTACCCTGGACTCAAGCTCTCTGGACAAAGCTTTATAGAAGCTTCTTGGCTCAAGATTCAGAGAACACACGGATAATGCTTCTCCATCTCCGCGATGGCAGATGACGCATTTCTGCCTGGCTCTATCCTCAAAACTCTGCTGTGGTTCCCTTCTGCTGTCTTATGAGGTAAAATCTTTGTTTTTCATCAATGAAGACTTCCTTTTCTTGTTTTTGAGTATGATTGTATTTAATAATTATACTTCAACATTACTTCCTAATTTTTTTATCCCTAAGCATATGGAATTTCTTTACTTTAACTCTGATTGTTTTCAGAATAGTCTACTTAACCCTTGGAGATTCCAAGGTTACTTTTGATACATTGAGATAAGGAGACATATAAATCCAGTAAGGCCCTATTAAAGAATTCAGAAGTTAGCTGGGCGGGTAGTGCACGCCTTTAATCCAGCACTCAGGAGGCAGACGCAGGCGGATCTCTGTGAGTTCGAGGCCAGCCTGTTTGAGTTCCAGGACAGCCAGGACTGTTAATATAGAGAAACCTTGTCTCAGAAAACAAACTAATGAACAAAAATTCCTCACAAGTTTGAGAAGCTATTGGCAGATATAAAATTGGAGCTTGTATTTGAGAGATTTTGGTATCTGGTCAACTTGGTCTCCCCACCCTGCTCCCTTATGCACAATGTGCTCTTTTCCTAGGAGATAATGCAGCGAGAAGGCACTCTTGCCAGGCTAGCTAGCGTCCAGAACTACAAACATTAAATCCCTGTTCTCTAGATCACGCAGACTCAGGTAATCTGTTATGGCAAGATAAAACAAAGACTGGTTCCCGCTCCATGTAAAGTAAGAGAACAGTACTACAAGGTACTCAACTGATTTTGAAAACAGTATTTCAGAAAGACTTGCCTGAAGAAGTAACAACCTGAGACTTCAAGTGTGAGAAGAACATGAGGCAGGAGGAGGTGTGATGGTCCTAGACTGGAAGGAACTTTATCAATTCACTGATGCTAACAGCCAGTGTCAAGGCAATGTTAGGAAGGGACAAACAAGCAGAAAACAGGAGACATGTAAACCCAGTAAGGCCCTACTAAAGAATTCAGAAGTTTGAGATGCTATTGGTAGATACAAAATAGGAATTTGTATTTGAGTTTTTAAATATGGGTTTGATTTTTGAATAGGTCATGTATGATATGGAACCAATCTATATTGCTGTAATTTTGGTAAAAGACTGGTAAATGGGATAGCTTGAAAAAAAATGACTAGTCAAGTTGTCAAACATCAAATTAGTGATGAATATTAATGCCTTTGTGAATGAAGAGTAGGAGGCAGGAGAGACACAAGAAAATCAGGGTGACCCCAGGATTCCTTCTCAAAATGGGCAACAAGACAGATGGCATCGGTGTCATGACTAGTTTGATGGCGCCCAACACCTTTCTTTAGTAAGCTTTTGGAAGCTTACTACCTGATATATAAAGTTGCTTCTCCACTGAGCCTCTGGAGAGAAAGATTACCAAAATTATAATTACCAGTAGTAAAATGAAAATGTAAGGAATTATACTGAAAAAGGAGGAAGGGGTAGTTGAAGGGTCCGGCGATTTTAAGAGGAAATGTTGGAAGTGAATGCTGAGCATGTAACAGGGATGTATTTTATCCCACAGCTCTTACACTATGTCAGGATTGGGGTAAATCAGGTTCCTTTCAGAGTGTGCAGACAAACTACAAAGCCCACTTGCATAATCTAGCTTTAACAAAGTCTACTCAATTAACGATTGTAATGAAAACTTCACAGGTTGAGTCCTGCTACCTTGGCAAACCGGACATCAAAAGCTTAAATCATTGTTAGGTAACAGAAAGGAGGGAGAAGATAAGGAGAAATAGATAGATTAGATCTTGAAGAAAAAGGCTCCAAAATGCTTGAAAATTTCATGTTGACTCTCATACATTGATTTAAATGCAATAAAATATCACACATACTCTCCCTCCATTGAAAACAAAAACACCTCTGGCCTTTACCTTTACGTGTTTTTATATTCTGTAATTTTTATTTTATATCAAGTTCTCTCAGAAAAGATGGTGATGATATAACCAATGCAAAAGCTTAGTTCTCACAGCAGTCCCACCAAAGAGTCTTCCTTTCAGAGAAAACTGGTTGGAAAAAAGGCCTTATCTTCAGATATTATTCAAAATACACACTGATGCAAGGGGTGTGCACTAGAGACCCAGCATTCCGAGGACATTCCAGAGGCAGAAAGAGAAGGATCATCCATTTGAGGTCACTCTAGACTATACAGCAAGACCCTGTCTCAGAACACATTCCCAAACCCACAATGGCACCCACGGCAAGACAGTAATGTTACACAGATTAAACTCCTTGGGTCTATAAATTCACTTTATAAAACAGTAAGCTGTGGAACACATAGGATGAAAACGGGTTGGATATGGTATTTATAACAGAATTTTCAGAAAAGGAGCAATGTTAACAAAGACCAACTAAATGGAAAAAATAAATGTAAAGCTTCTAACAGTTTCATTCTTTAAAAATGAAAGCCGTGACCAGTGCCGGGCATTCTAAATGTATCAGAAGGGGCAAGATAAGATGGCCAGCATTTAGTGAAGGAAACACAAGGCAGTAGGGTTGACATCACCTGGTGACAATAGGGTTATCTTTTTTTGTTGTTTTTTGGAGACAGGGTTTCTCTGTGTAGTTTTGGTGCCTGTCCTGGATCTAGCTCTGTAGCCCAGGCTGGCCTCAAACTCAACAGAGATCCGCCTGGCTCTGCCTCTCCTGAGTGCTGGGACTAAAGGCGCGCACCACCACAGCCCGGCTCACCACAGCCCGGCTCACCACAGCCCGGCTCAATAGGGTTATCTTTTAAGAAAGATGCTGAGGGGGTAACCCCTGGAAACCACCAAGGCCACTGCCAATACTGACATATCACACCCCATGTGCGTGGAAACGAGTAAAACGAAGACGAAGATACTTGCAAACGGGATGTCAGCTAATGGAAAAAGAAACAAACAAACAACAACAAACCCTGATCATTTCTGATACACACTTTACCTGGTTGTCTAATTTTAAACGCCCACAATAGCCCTCGGAGCTACAGCTTCATTTCACAAAGAAGATCAACTACGGTCTCTAAAGCTAAGCGTGGGGCCCAAGAGGCACGAAGCTGCGGGACCAGAGCGCAGAGAAGGCAACTTATCTTTGCGCACGTGTGTGCGGACACACCCACAGCAGCGGCCACCCGTGTCACCCGGTCTGTGAGACACGACTGGGAAAGGATGCCGGGAAAGGATGTGCGGGACACCAACAAACAGCTCCTGACTGAAACGCCCGGGCCCAGGGACTGAGCGGTGACTGAAGGGTCCACGACTCCTTTCGCCGGGCCGGGGACACTTCAGTCGCCAGCCTCTGCAGAGGCGCCCCAAGCGCATGCCTGGGGGGGGACGGGGACGACAGGGGCGGGTCGCGTGGCCCCGGGCTGGGCGCGCAACGGGCCGCCGCGAGGCCAGAACGCCGGCGCGCGCGCCCTCGCCAAACTCCGCCTCCGCGGAGGGCCAGAGCTGCCGGGGAAGGGCCGCCAGCTCCGAGGTCGCCGCGGGTCCCCTTCCCCGACCCCTCCGTCGCAGGACGGCGCTGGGGTCGCCGCGGGGAACCGCCGGGCCCCCCCCCCCCCCGCCCCGACGCCTCCATCGGGGGGGGGGGGGCCGAGGCTCGGCACCGGGAAGGCGCAGGCCGGGGGAAAGCGAGCGCCCAGCGTCCTCACCGTCCATGGTCTCCCGCACGGCGTTGAGGTTGGTCGAGGCCGCCGCGCCCGCGCCGCCGCCGCTAGCCATGGAGAAGAAGAGCAAAGCCCCGGCCGGTGGGAGAGGGCCTGACCCGGAAACGGAGCGCCCGCCTCTCCGCCCCGCACTCCCACCGCGCGGCCGCGCTCACGCCGGCCGAGCCCCGCCCACGCCGGCCGGGCCCCGCCCACGCCGGCCGGGCCCCGCCCACGCCGGCCGGGCCCCGCCCACGCCGGCCGGGCCCCGCCCCCTGGCGCAGGGCGCCGACGCCCGGCGGCGTGGATTTGAATTTGGAGCCCTCGTTCCCCAGCGCGGAACTTAGAGCGAGGAGTTGGCGTTCGAATTCGCCCCGCCGCCTCGACGCCATTGGCTGGTTCGCGGACGGCGGCGACACGCCATTGGCCCGTCGCCTCGCCCCGCCCCGTGCCCTGGTTGGCCGGAGACAGCGCGGAGGGAGTTAAAGAGTCGGCGCCTGCGGGTGGGCTCAGCAAGGCGAGCTCGGACTCCCTCGTCGCCCGCCGGTGTAGCTGCGTCCTCCGTGGCCCCAGGCCTTGACCTCCCCCTGGACCTGGGCACCCCTGGTCTCCTGGCTCCCGACGTGCCTGTGCGCTCGCCTAGAGGTGAAGAAAGGGGAGCAGGGACAGGGGGACACCTGGAAACTGAGTGGTCGCTGGAAGTGACGTCTCTGCTGCTGTTCGCGGGGGGAGCCGGCTCAACTTGGATCTTTCAGAAGTAAATTCTGTTTTCTTTCTTTTTCCTCGGGCTATAACCCTCTTTGGATGGAATGCATTGTGGTTTCGTATCCTGCAGGGGGTGGAGGTCTTCGGGAAAACCAGTTAAATCCCCACCTGGACCCTGTCAATCACCCTGCTCTAGTGAGGGCTAACGTGCCAGGAGTAATTGCAGTTCTGTGTAGAATTACTGGGCTATCCAGAGGATGTTCATACTATTTAATCTTCAGATCACGAATAAAGAAAACTACAAATAGAATCCGTTTGGTTGGAAAGGTACTTGTGCTTAGTGTAATTTACTTGCCTCTAATTGGGCCAGAATTCTTAGTTGACTTGTGTGTATTGTAACTTCGCTGCATGTGTTCCTTCCTCTGAAAAATGATAGCACTAATGTTTTACCTCTCCAACTTACAAGGTTAGTTTCAGGATCATCTGAGGAAATGTACAGGATGTTCTCTTGTAAACTATAAAATAATCCCAAAAGGATTAGGTTTGGAGTGAACTCTTTGTGAAATGTTAGGTATATTTTGTCATGATTAATATCTATGATACTCAATAATTTTAATATGTATACTTCTGATGATTTCTTTTTTTAGTTTGTTTCCTGGGCTATGGGAGATGTAAGCGAATTAAAAATGCAAATAACACCGGAAACTCCAGGAAGGATCCCCATTTTAAATCCCTTTGAAAGTCCTAGTGATTATTCTAATCTCCATGAACAAACCCTTGCCAGTCCTTCTGTCTTTAAATCCACAAAACTACCAGTAAGTTTTTCTTGCCTAATGTTTACGAGGGATTTTAAATGGAAGTAAGTGCAAACGACTTTAAATGTAAATGTCTTACAGAAGAAACTATGTCACCTAATTTTCTAATAGTTCTTTCAGCAAACATGATGTGAATGCTTTTATTCCTCAGAGTGGACGAGTTAGGAGCACCTGGTGCAAACTCTCCAGGAACTTCCACACCAACACAGAAGCAACTAACTTTTTACTCAGGAACTAGACAGGCTTTGCAAGTTGCCTGGTCCCAGTTGAACTGCTCACATGGACCTCAGATCAAAAGACCCAGCCAAGGACAATTTGGGGACAAATATGGCCATGTTCTAATAAGAGATTATAGACACTGAAATTTGAAATCATGCTATTTTTCTGTCATGAATTATTGAGATCCCTGTTTCCTTTTTCCCAGCCATTTAAAAACACCGAGCACGCCTTTAATCCCAGCACTTGGGAGGCAGAGGCAGGCAGATCTCTGTGAGTTTGAGGCAGATCTCTGTGAGTTTGAGGCCAGCCTGGGCTACAGAGTGAGTTCCAGGAAAGGTTTAAAAGCTACACAGAGAAACCCTGCCTTCAAAAACAAAAACAAAAACAAAACACCACCAAGCCCTACTAAAGCTTGCAGATAGTTATAAAAGGGAGTCGACTTCTGTGCTATCAGAGTAAATTTGACAAAATGAGCAATTTCAAAATCATGAAATACATATTCTGATTACTATGGTTCAGAAAGATGGTACCAAAAAAAGTGTGCTCTTTAGGAAATTAGAGAAGGCTTCATCACTTTAGCTGTTTTTACTGTTACTTGCTAAACTGGCAAAGTTCTTTTAATTCGTTAGCCACACTTACCTAGAAAAACTGTAAAACTAGGTGTCCTGGCTACTTTTATTTCAGCTCGACACAATCTGCAGTCTCAGAGAGTCTCAGCTGAAAGCGGAGAGCCTCAGTTGAGAAAATGCCTCCATAAGATTGGGCAGCAGCCAAACCAGTTGGACATTTTTTTTTTTTTCTTTTCGAGACAGGGTTTCTCTGTGTTGTTTTGGTTCCTGTCCTGGATCTCACTCTGTAGACCAGGCTGGCCTCAAACTCACAGAGATCCGCCTGCCTCTGCCTCCCGAGTGCTAGGATCAAAGGTGTGTGCCACCACCGTCCGGTTTGTTGGACATTTTTAAAATTAATAATTGATATGGGAGCGAGGGCCTAGTCCATTGTGGGCGGTTCCATCCCTGGGCTGGTGGTCTTGGGTTCTCTAAGAAAACAGACTTAGCAGGCCAGTAAGCAGCAGCCCTCCATGTCTTCTTCATCAGCTCCGGCTTCCAGGTTTCTGTTCTGTTTCAGTTCCTGTCCTGACTTCCTTTGAGAGTGAACAGTGATGTGGAAGTGTAAGCTGAATAAACGATTTCCTCCCCAACTAACTTTTGGTCGTGATGTTTCATCATAGCAATAGTAACCCTAACTAAGACACCAGGTGACTGTTTCTGCTGCATTTTATGTCAGCTTGGACAGTGAGAAGGTGTGCAGGAGCCATCTACAGTTCACATGGTGTCATACCATTAATTTGGCCTCCCAGCATTAATTGATTTATGATAAAATTGAGCTATTTTTAGTCTTAATCAAAAGTGAATAATGGAGGCCGAGAATATAGCTCAGTTGGTAGCATGCTTGCCATTTGCCATTCAAGCACCAGGACACAAGCTGGATCCCTGGAATCTATGTAAAAATGCCACTAGTGATGACTATTTCTAGTCCTACTGTAGGGGAAGTAAGTACAGGCAGATCCTTGGGGCTTACTGCCTAGCCAGCTTAGATTGTTAAGTTGATATACCAAGGTCAGTGACAGACCCTGTCTCAAAAGCCAAGAGGGATAATGCCCCAGATTGACCTCAGCCTCCTTGTGCATGTGTTGTACATGTGCACTCACACACACTTGTACCCACACAAACATGGATGTGGATATATACACAATAGTAAAATAATGATTTCAATGCAGTTTTTTGTTTGTTTTTGGTATTTTGGTTTTTCGAGACAAAGTTTCTCTGTAACAGCCTTGGCTGTCCTAGAACTACCTCTGTAGACCAGGCTGGCCTTGAACTCACAGAGATCCGCCTGCCTCTGCCTCCCAAGTGCTGGAATTAAAGGCGTGCACCACCACTGCCCAGCATCAATTAAGTTGTAATTGAGCTTCAAAGCCAGAAAATATAGCATCCTCTCCCCTAATATATTTGTAATTATAGTTTCTGATTTGAATAAGTTTAGGATCCGCTGGAGAGTTAAATATGGGAGAAGCCCTGGATGCCGTTCTTAAATATTTTGAGGATCAGTTATTTCATGAACTGTTGGAGCTTCTGGTATAGCTAAGACTTGTAGTTCATTCATAGTGACAATAAAGGCTTTCAGCCTTTGATAATTAAAGTTTTTGTTTACTCATGGGCATAGTTTCTCCCTCATGAGTGCTAATTGTGGTATTTCTATACCTTTGTTACCCTGATTCCTAAAATATTGTGCCATTTTTTTAAATTACTCAGAAGATTTTGATATTTTAAGGGATAACATCCAACAGATTGACTTTAGTGTGATTTGGTTACCCTTTGCCATTTAATTTAGAGTGATTAAACTCAGATTTGAAAACAGAAGCTTTAAAAGGTTTTTAAGTTACAGCCATCTACCGTTTTGAAGGTAGCATTGGGTAGAATTTTGATGAACTATTTTAATTTGTTTTAATACATATGTTTACTTTTATTAGACTCCAGGGGAATTTAGGTGGTCGATCGATCAGCTGGCTATAATAAATCCTGTAGAAATAGACCCAGAGGAGATTCATCGTCAGGCCTCCTACCTAAGTCGTTCTCGGTAAGTGTTTCTTTCTTGTACTCAAGTGTAATAACAGACTGTTAAGTAAAGAGTAAGAACTTCTAAAAGCTGATTATTCATATATGTAAATATGTCAAGAAAGAAAACAATTAATGTGGATTTTTTTCTTTTCCAAGTGAGTGAATTTAAAGAATTATGCCTAGAAAGATATTCCAATCTGAATAGGAATCCTTTTCTTGTACAGCTAACACACACACACACAGCCCCATCCCCCCCAACTCCCCACCCCCACCCCCGACTATAAACACTGCCTCCCCAGCACTTGGTTAGATGGAAAAGCACTTTAACGTTGTATGTTTCTCTGTAGTGTGGCTTCTGAGGTATTTGGTTGGTGTCTCAGGATAACAAAAGAGTCTGTTCAGTTGCTGCCTGTCTGGGGAAGTCTAAAATCTCCTAACAAGTTAAGACTCATCTAATGCCATAGCATTTATTGACAACAGAGAGCTTTATAGGCATCATTCAGTCTTAACACGGTTCATCAAGGAATCTCAATTCTTTTTTGAAAAAGATTATTATTCATTTACTACAATGTCTATGTGTGTGAGTGTGCACATGCCATGGTGTCAGTGTGGAGATCAGAGGGCAGTTTTGGGGAGTTGATCTCTTGTTCCACCTTGGAGTCCTGAGGTGGATTTCAGGTAGTGAGATGTACTATGACAAGTGCTTTTACCCATGGAGCTGTCTGGTGGGCCTGTAAATTCTGTGTCCTTTGATTCTTCATGTCACCAGCATAGTCCACGCTTCTCTTGGGTAAACACTAGTTTGTTCTCTTTAGTGATGCTCAGTGTAGTGATGACATGCACTTTGCTGGTAGACCAGAGCTAGGTTTTTAATTAACAGATTGCTAGGCAACATTACTTATAGTTTAAAGAACCTTTGTTTTATAGTCTAACTTTTTTCTTTGCTTTTTTTTTTCTTTCATTACAAATAGATTTTTTTCTCACATAATATATTCTGATTGTTTTCCCTTCCTTTACTCCTTCTAGTTCCTCCCCACCCATCTGGATCCCACTCCCTTTTGATTCTCAGGGATAATAATGAACATAATAAGGGAAACAAAGCTTAACACATCAGGGTTGGACGAAACAAACAGAAGGGAAAGAGCACAAGAAAAGGCACAAGCATCAGAGACCCGCTCGTTCACACACTCGGGAATCCCATCAAAAACGCTAAACTGGAAGCCATAGTATAAGCTCAGAGGACCTGGTACAGACCGGTGCGGGCCTTGTGCGTGCTGCTTCAGTCTCTGTGGGTTCATACGAGCTTTGCTCATGTTGATTTAGAGGGCCTTCCTTGTTTTCTTGCTGTCCTCCATCCCCTCTGGTTCTTCCACTCTTTCTGTCTCCTCTTCTGCAGCGTTCTCTGGCCCTAAGGGGAGGGATTTGATGGAGACATCCCCTTTAGGGCTGAGTGTTCCAAGGTCTCTCATTCTCTACTTGATGTCTGGCTGTGGGTCTCTGTATTTGTTCCCATCTAATGCAGGAGGAAGCTTCTCAGATGATGGCTCAGTAAGGCTTATAGTCTATTTGTTTAATATGTGAAAAAGAATCAAATACATGGCTGCTCCAGTGTTTACTTTTCTGTCCTAAGATAGTTGTATTGTTAGTCCGAAGCGATGGGGTCCTTTCCGCTTTGACTTCAGAATTCATTCACAGAAATGCACGTGTTGAGATGTTCTTCCAAACAGTTCTACCCCTCTACTCCCTTTTTTTCTGCTTGGTCTTCTGATGACCATTTACTCATAGTTAGTTTCCACCTGAATTCCTATACAAAGGGAATTAGGCTGAAGATAAAACATACAAGATTGTAAATTTTAATTCTAGAAAGATTTTTTAAAAAATCAAGTGAATTCATGAGTAACTTTTTTTGTCCCCCACAAGCTGTATATTGTAATTTTTGCCTTATCTCTTCAATATATTGAACTATAGACAACTGTGATATCATCAGTCAAAAGATACGTCCTGAGCTCCACGAGGCACTGCATATTCTTCCTGCCCTGAAGAGCTAACTGGACAATTAGACCACAGTGGCAATATATTTTACAGCAATCAGGGGTGTGTTATCTGGCTGAGTTTAGAAAGAATTTTGGTATGTTTCAGTAGATAAATTTGCTGTAGAAGGGAAAAGTGAGAATGTATTCTAATAATAGCTCACTGATGTAATTCATTGAATGCTTATAAGGCTTCTACCAAAGGGAGTGAAAACGCTCTCGGCAGAGTATGTTGATTCATTCTTAGAAAAAGCAGTGGCCCCTGATACCTCTTAACTAACCAGAGCCATCCCGGGCCTTCCTTCTGTTATGCTGTAGCACACACAGGAATATTAGCACAGACGAGCACATCAGTATTCAGAGCACTGGCCAACTGTGTGCGTCCTTGGTGTGCAGTAGTGTGCTAGTCAGGGTACTTTGCCCTATCCGACACCTTCGGGTTTTCGATTCCACCAATTAACTGATTCCAACAATCAGCTGAATATTTCAGGCTCCAGCTCCTCTGATGAAGTAGCAGGTTTTGAAATGGGATGAAGCTGGATCGGAACTTACTGTAAACTAAAATTAACACGTGTACGGTCATTTTTGACATGGTTGTGATGTGGCCATGATAGTGACAGTAACTTATCGTCCAAGCCAGGACTTGCGGGTGACCATCATAGTTTATTTTCTCATCATTTCCTTACTTGAAAAATTCACCCAGCTTCAATTTCTAAAATGCATACACTCTCATACAAACTTACCATTTTTCTTTCCTTTAATGCAGGAGCAGACATGTACATGAACAGTTACAGAGGAAAATAATTTGAAATTGTTTTTTAAATTTTATTTACCAATTTTTGCATGGATTGCAATAATTCTTTCCAGGAACAAAATAAAGAAGTGGTCTTACAAGGCTAATTGCCACATCCTTGGCAAGTGATGCCATGTGCTTGAGACCCAACATTTTGTATTAAATTTTATAGCAGAGAAATTTGTGTTGTAATTCTGTATAATATTAGAACAAAAAAGCATTTATTTGGACAAATTCTTATATTGTTACTATATTTCAGAATTAATATTTTTACTTGTCTATTCAGAACAGTAGCTTGTTAATTTCCTTTCAGAATAAAAGTTTATCCTAAAAATACTATGATGAAATTGCTGTACTTGAAAAAAGAGACTTTGAACAATTGTTAGCTTTTCTATCAACTGAAATACTTCATTTTGTTGCTTGAAACACTTTATTTAAATTATGTTGTTGGCAGTAACTTGATATATCAGCATAAGCCTTTTAAAAGAAAGTTTTATCCCATTTAAACTTCAGGTGAGAGGAAAGAGAGCCTGCTAGCTAATGGTGAATTTCAGAATACTGCCATTAACTAATTGGTGCAAGATGCCAGTTGTTCTTTGGAAATGAGTTTAAAATTTGTCAGTTTTCAATGAAGAGAAATTATTTCTTTGAACGGTTCTTTTTAATAATGTTCAATAAGCTGAAGTAATGGCCTGGTTATTTTTCTTCTTTATCTCTGTATAGAACAGATAAAGATGTGGAAGACAAAAGACAAAAGGCCATTGAAGAGGTAACCACACTCTTATAGTCATTAAGCCAGCCAGGAATGGATTCTGCCTGCGCGCCGTCTCCTTTAGGAAGACTTGAAATTCTGCACTGTCACAGCTCCCCTTTGGTCCTTAGTACTCTCTCTGGTCCTCAGTACTCCCCTCTGGTCCTTAGTGCTCCCCTCTGGTCCTCAATGCTCCCCTCTGGTCCTTAGTGCTCCCCTCTGGTCCTCAATGCTCCCCTCTGGTCCTTAGTGCTCCCCTCTGGTCCTTAGTGCTCCCCTCTGGTCCTCAGTACTCCCCTCTGGTCTTTAGTACTCCCCTCTGGCCCTCAGTACTCCCCTCTGGTCCTCAGTACTCTCCTCTGGCCCTCAGTACTCCTCCTGGTCTTTAGTACTCCCCTCTGGTCCTCAGTACTCCCCTCTGGTCCTTAGTACTCTCCTCTGGCCCTCAGTATTCCCTTCTGGTCCTCAGTACTCCTTCTGGTCTTTAGTACTCCCCTCTGGTCCTCAGTACTCCCCTCTGGTCCTCAGTACTCTCCTCTGGCCCTCAGTATTCCCTTCTGGTCCTCAGTACTCCTCCTGGTCTTTAGTACTTCCCTCTGGTCCCTAGTGCTCCTCTCTGGTCCTCAGTGCTCCCCTCTGGTCCTCAGTGCTCCCCTCTGGTCCCCAGTGCTCTGCTCCCCATCTATTTCTGCACCATCCTGAGCTCTTTACAAGACCCGTGGTTTCCAGCTCTCTCAGGGTCTCAGTATTCCTTTGCTCCCCTAGTCGTTGGCTTCTCTGCCTAGACGAATCTGGTTTTGGCCGGTGTTGTTCTGTGTTCATCATTTCATTCTCTACCTAGCACAGTGTGTCTTCTTGTGCTATCAGAATAGTGATTAGCACAGACTTCTGATTCAAGTTGGAGTTCATGTCAAGGAAGCTGAGTGGTTTTAGTCCTCCACATTCACCATGACTTTGTCTTTTGTTGTTAATACTTAAGGATTTTTAGGATTTAGAATATATTTCATAAAATGGCTTACTGCTAAGTACAAAGGTAAGGTTTTTTTGTTTTGTTTTTTTAGTAAAATTAATGAAGCCACATTTTTGACTTTTTGATTTTTTTTTCTTGCTAAATTCCTTCTCCTAGAGTATAAGGGTCACCTAGATCTTTCTTCAGAAAGGCTTTGTGTCATGGTGACATTTTTGAGCTTTCCTTTCTTCCTCTCATCTCCACTACACATTTCTATCCTTAGCAATACTTGGCTCTTCTGTGCCCCAAAAGATTTGTATTAATGGCCTGTTCCGGAGTCAGGTGACTGGCCCTCCTTGACTGGCCCTCCTTGGTTTTGCTAACACAGGTATTGTGTGTCCCTTGTGCTTCAGATTACAGCTTATTTTAGGAAATGGTCTGTTGTTTAATCCTGACAAACCTTGTGCTCCTCTTCATCTCTGCCTTTAATTCCCCCGTTACGCTATCACTTAATTCTTCTCCAGCTGAATAGCTCAGGGCCTTTCTAATTTCCAATGTTTTGGGAAATATCTTGTCTTTTAGAACCTTGGAAGCTGTTTCAAGGAAAGCTCGGCAGGTAAAACATAGGGAATAAAATCAGAGTGAAGGTAGGATTAGTATTATCTATAAAGTGTGTTTTATATGTACATGTCGAAAGCAAACCTGTCGAGTGTAAAGAGAAAACAAAAGCTGTCATTCTCAACCAGTCCCTGAAAGAAGCTGCTGCAACCTTCCCTGTGGAGTTGAGATGAGTTTGATATACACAGTAGCATCCTTTAAACGTTAGACACGCAGGCTCAGCCTCTTTTGCTTTTTATCTTTTTTTTTTTTCTTGATCTTTCTTAGATTTTTAGAAATAATCACCTGTACAGATTTTTGTATTTTAGTAAGAATACATAAACATGTCTTGTTGACAGATGTTAAGATCTGTTTCTTCATTGTCTTTACATCAGTATTGTAGTCTGTTTCTGTGTTTTGTGTACTTGTAGTGGACTGGTAAGCCGGAGGCTTTGTGGATTTTCAGTCTGAGTGGGTTTTGCTATATTGCCTTCCTAAGAGACTAAACCATTTATGCTCCTTGTTTATCATGACGCTGCTTGTTTTTTTCCTCTGCAATACTGATTATTACCAAACTTTCAAATGTCTCTGCACTACTTACTATTTTAAATGCCATCATATTTGGGTTCTAGTTACTGTTGAAAAGTGTGACACTTCATAAGCCTCTGGGTCCTTTACAGTTCTTTTGCATCTTCCCTATAGCGTTCTGTCTTTCCCATTCCCTTCTACTTCACATGTTTTCCTTACAGACTCATCACCGCTTTAGTTAAGGAAATTAACTGTCTATCTGTAGCAGAGTAAAAAGGAAATGTTTTATCCTGAAAATAAAGGAAAGGGAAAAATACTTCATTAGGAACAAAAGACATAGCTATAGATAGACAGACAGATAGAAGATGGATAGACAGACCGACAGATGATTGACTGATTGATAGGTAGATAGATAGATGGATAGATAGACAGATAGATGAGTTGGTTTTTTGTTCATTTGAGTAGAAGGGATAGCAACTTCGAGGTACGTGTGTAACACCTGGCTCTCTCTTTGTAGACGTAGTATGGTTTCTGTGATTGCTGCTACCCTAATGTAAATACTCCAACTATAGCCAGCTTCCAGCTACTCTTACGCTATCTCTGAATGGGAAAAGGGTAGTTGCACACCCCAATGAGACAAATTCCACCACATATATATACAGAGTGTTCTTAACTTCAAGAACATAGATACTGGCAAATGTAAAATAATCTAGAAGTAATACTTTTTTAAAGATTCCATATAATTTATTTAATTGTGAATTTATGTAATTTTATTTTAGTATTGGCTTTAACAAAGGTTATCCAAATTCCTGAAAATTTGGTAATCAGATCTTGAGCTAGTACAGGCTAAGTCCATCACACCATTTACTTATATGTGTACCTTTGTCTCCAGTTATTCCTTTCTTCCTAACGTACATTTGTCACCAACCCCAAAACAAATTGGCAGAGAAATGAAAAGTAATTTACCTATGAATTTACCCTTAGCTTAATTTATAAGTTTCAAATTTAAATGGTTGATTTAAAGTATTAAGACTTCTCCATATGTGTATTTTATATTTCTTCCCCTTTAACTCTGGTCACTTAAGTTGACTATGAACATTTTAAAATAAATGTAAGTTAGTATATATGACACACTAGATGGGTATTTGAAAACATGAAGGGGCCCTTTACCGTGTGTGGGGAGTTCACGCCTAATCGTACAATTTGAATTTTCCCAGTTTTTCACTAAAGATGTCATTGTACCCTCTCCTTGGACTGAGCATGACGGGAAACAGCCTTTAGAGCTTCATCCCAGTAAATGTGAGTACTCAACATGCAAAAACCAGAGTTTGTAAGTAAATGTGAGCATTCAGCATGCATCTCCAAAATGAGTGAGTGCCGGGCAGCACAGTACTGGCTTTGGTTAGGAGCCTGCTTAAAATTCAGTTTCTACATGACCAGATTAACTCCTTGTCGAGTAAAGATCAAAACTTAATTGAAAAACATTTGGGTTTTCTTCTGTTGTTTTTTGCTGTTCTCTTCAGAAAACATTTTTGTCTTCATGACCATTGTGAATACTAATTCTAAGGATGCCTAGAGCGGGTTCATCAGTGTAGATAGTTGGTTTTAAATACAGAGTTGAATTATGAGTGCCATTGTCAGTCATGTTGGAAGGTCTGTTAAATAAAATCCTGAAGTCACTGGGGTTTTTGATAACTTGCCTGTTCCTTGCAAAGACAGAGGAAGGCTGATGATGAACTGACTTGGGGGCAGCATATTACAGCTGTTAATCTGTAAACTTTACAGAGAAATTTAAAGGCAAGCCACAATCCTTCCAAGTTCCCTTTCCCACCAGGCAGTGGTTGTCTTATCTTTGCTTCCTTTGTGTTTTGAGCAGTGTAGTGTAGGTGTGCTCTTAGTACAAGAAAAACATTCCTTAGGAAACCACAGGAATGGTAGATACACAGGGATGAGTACTTGCTCAACAAGGACAGTACTAAATGTGTTCACTAATTCCTTAGCGCTAGGAGGTAGGCAATTGTTGGCCTCTGCTACAGGTGAGAAAACATAAGCTTAGGAAGGTTTGAGCACTGACTCAGGGTTGCTGACATGGTAAAAGTGATAAAGCCTGTATTAAAACCAGGTATCTCAGATCATACAGTATGACGTCAGCCTTTACAAACTAAAGTGGCGTGGAATAGTGAATGGGGACGTGAGTTGTAAATGTTCAGGTACTATTAACCAGAGGAGTAGTCGTGGTTATTTGGTCTTTTTTGATTCTGGTTTTCTGTTGGGGAAATGAAAGGATTGAGCTAGAGAGTTATCCTCACAACTTTGAAATTCTGCGTTCATGCTGACATTTTGATAAATACTGGTCTCTCCCCCTTTCCCCATTTTTTTTTAATATTAGATTTTTACAGATGAATAAACCTGTTTAATCTTACTTTTTAATATAATTTATATTCTGAGAACCCTCTTTTGCTAAAGTGAGGCAGTATCAGGAAAATGCAGAGCAGCATTATAAAGGTGACTTGTAAGGTGACTCAGATGATGGTAGCATAATGCAGCAGTGAACAGGTGCACCAGAGAGCTGTGCTGGTGAAAGTGACGGAAGCAACGCTGAGACAGGCTCTGGGAGTGTCCTATTCCTGCACGGGTTACAACAAGTTAGGTGAGAAGAGACTGTTCCAAAGTCTCTAAAGTTTAAAGTTGTGTTCCTATATATGCTTGTGCATAGGGGTGTGTGTGTGTGTTTGCACATTTGTATCTTCAGAGATGTTTTCATCACATCACCCTTGGAAAACAGAAATAGTGTGTCCTTCCAAAGAGAGTAGATTTATTTCATGTCCAGAATAATAAAGAGGAAATTTCCCTCTATAGCAGATTTGCTTATGACTCAAGATAGAAGAACGGGATTTCTTTCTTTCTTTCCTTCTTTTCTTTTTTCCTTTCTTTCTTTCTTTCTTTCTTCTTTCTTTCTTTTTTTTTTTCCTTCCTTCCTTCCCTCCCTTCCCTTCTCTTCCCCTTCCTTCCTTCCTTTCTTCCTTCCTTCCTTCTCTACTTTTTCTTTTCTTTTTTTGAATGAGGTCTCATGTTCAAGGCTTGATCTTTTGATCTTTCGGCCTCTACCGTTTGAATGCTGGGGTTACTGTTGATAGGCCACCATACCTAGGGGATGCCATGCTGAGGATCAAACCCAGGTCCGTACATGCTAGGTAAACCCAAGGGATGCCATGCTGGGGACCAACCCAGGGCTGTACATGCTAGGTAAACACAAGGGATGCTATGCTGGGAATCAAATCCAGAGCCATACATGCTAGGTAAACACAAGGGATGCCATGCTGGGGACCAACCCAGGGCTGTACATGCTAGGTAAACACAGGGATGCCATGCTGGGGACCAACCCAGGGCTGTACATGCTAGGTAAACACAGGGATGCCATGCTGGGGGGACTAGCCCAGGGCCGTACATGCTAGGTAAACACAAGGGAGGGATGCTATGCTGGGGACCAACCCGGGGCTGTACATGCTAGGTAAACAAGTTTTATTTTGGCTCACTTTTGGATGTTTCAGTCTCAGTTGATTGGCCTTTTTGCTTTGGGCCTGTAGCAGCACAGTACATCATGGTAGGAGTGCATGATGCAGGAAACCTGTTCTGATTGTGACCATGTATGGAAGAGAGGAAAGAGGAGGACTATGGTCCCATTGGTCCTTTCAAGGGGATACCCTGTTGGCTGGGAAGTCGTTCAGCGAAACCCCACCCCTTAAGATGTATGTATTTGTAAATAACACTAAGCTGAGGATAAAGCCTTTACGACATGGGCCACTGGGAGACATTCTAGATCCCAGTGATAGCATCCATTGTCTGTCAAGCACGCACCATGTGTGACAGGGCTATTCTATGGTACCTCCTTCATGTGTGGGGTCCAGATGAATGGGAAGCCTCTGTGTCAGAATGCCTGGTTCTTAGGCAATGGTCTCCCTGTGATTTTGGCAGAGTTTGGAAATTCTAGGAGGTGGGCCCTGAGAGGAGGTAGGTCACTGGGGCGAGTACTTGGGAGTATTTTGTCCCTCCCCTCCCCTCCCTCTCCCTTTTCTGCTGTGTGAACTGCTGTGATGAAATGTGCACTGAGTAAATCTTTCCGTTGTCTCATCACCAGAGTGAGGACAGCACTGAAACAGATGCCCCAGTGCTAGAAAAGGAACGAGTGCTGAGGGTTTGTACGGCACTAAGGCGTCTGGATTTCCTTCTGAACACTTGTGGGTTTCACAGCAGAAGAGAGCATCAGAACCCCAAACTGCATTTGTTTTCCCCATGCGGACAGTATTTAACAGCAGACCTTTATTCAGTCTTTGGCCCACTCTTCCATGCCTGTTCTCATTTAGTATTGGTCAACTCAATAATCCTACACTAGATCTGGTGATTGTTAAGTTATAAAATAGAAGATTCAAAAACATGAGCATTCTTTTCAGACAGGGTCTCTCTTTGTAGCCCTGGCTGCCCTGGAACTCTCTATGTAGACCACCTGGTCCTTGAACTCACAGAGATCCTCTTGCCTCTGGCTCCGAAGTTCTAGGATTAAAGGTGTGCACTACCATTCCCTGCAACATGTATTGCTGACTCTTGATAAAAACTGAGTATAGTTTTATTTATCACATTTCAGATTTTATTTGGTCAAAATAATCCAATATTTTAATTGAATTTTTCTAAACCCATATTGGGAAAATTAAATGCAGAATCTGTTTGAGATATATTGGCCTTATTTGCTCATTCAACAATATATGTACATATCAAAATATCACATTGTATATCAAAACCACATGCAGTCATTTGTCATCAAAAATTAGTAATTACACTGGGCGGTGGTGGCGCACGCCTTTAATCCCAGCACTCTCAGAGGCAGAGCCAGGCGGATCTTTGTGAGTTTGAGGCCAGCCTGGGCTACAGAGTGAGTTCCAGGAAAGGCGCAAAGCTATACAGAGAAACCCTGTCTTGAAAAAACAAAAATAAAAGTAAAGAAATAAATTAGTAATTACATGGTACCTTATGGTATGGTAATCTTTTGTTTTATTCTTATTTTCATTAAATAATCCAACAGAAACATACCAAATTTATTAGTGCAGATATTCATCTTTAAAATCAGAAAGCCTCCAGTGTGTAAAGTTTTACCCTAAATAAATAAATATAAAGTTATGATTTTCTATTTAACCTGTTTTGTAGGCCTTAATAGCAACAGTGACTCTCCTGTTGGGCAGAAGCTGATACGTCCCTCAGAGAAGTGCAATGGTGGGTATGAGCAGGACCTGGAAAAGACCTGGTGCATACTAAGCTGCTTTGAGTTCACATAGTATCGCTTTACCTTCAAACGTAGACATTGTTTGCTTTGTGAATGAGCTGTATGCCAAGAGAAATGACTTTTAAAAACTGATATTTTAGAAATAGCAATCATGTGTTGCTTTCCTGTTTAAAGTGTGTGTGATTTGTGAATTGATTTCTGGTTTGGGAAAGATTTAAAGAAAACAAATGATTTGTTAATCCGAGAAATCCCCTAGTGTCTGCTGGTATCCTATGCAGTTCCAAGTACCAGTCTCAGAGGCAGGAGCTAACTTCCACCATTAGCAGGTTCCCATCAGGAAGGTGGCATGCGAGGAGCATGCTGGGAGGTGGTGGTTGGCAGTCACATGCCTTCACTGATGTGTGCATACTTACATCTGTTTGCTTATTTCCAGCTTCGTGTCAGACTCTGCTGTCTCTTCCTGTGGATTTTAATTTGGAAGCCATATTGGGTAAATACTGTGACTACCCTTTAATAACACCAATGGAAGCTTTTTGTTTGGTTGGCTGTTTGTAAACGGCAGTGCAATGGTGCCTTTCTTTAAACAGGAAACTGTCCTGCATTTTCCTGTCTCTTAAATGTGGCCTGAGTTAGTGTTTTTATCATAGTGAAGTTTACTGTGAGCATGAAAGATAAACATCTTACTGGTGCAGATACACTGCTAATGACCAGTCGGGTGTGGTGGCACACTCCTGGCAGTCAGCAGGCTGAGACAGAAGGATTGCCACAAGTTCAAATCCAGCCTGGGTCCATAGTAAGACCCTGACTCACAACACCAGTAACAGCAAATAAATAAACACTCCAAAAATAAAGAATAACATTTTAAACATTACACATACATGTATTAGAAAAAATTGAAACATGTTTCATGACTTTTTGGGTGTTACAAGTGGAGTTACTTCTTACAGTGCTCAGCTTTCTCTTTGTTGTTATTATTGTATGCAGGAGACTATTTTAGAACTGACGACTCTGCAGACCAATCTCCTGGCAACCTCAGTTCCTCCTCTCTCAGAAGAAAGCTCTTTTTGGATGTGAATGGGAGTATCTCTGACTCCTTACCTTTAGCTTCTCCTGGAAGTCCCAGCAGTGCTCGAGAATCTCTTGAGGTGTTTTATCCAATAGATTTCTCTCCATATAACCTAGGAGCCCTATGTAGGCGGCCTTTACTGTGAGAAGTGTGCTAGCAAGTGGCTGGTTAGTGTGTTGTAGATAGACTTGGATGTAGATAGATATTCAAGTCACACCCAGACATGTCACCCTTGGTTATTATAGTTCGTGAGCATTTTCAAAGTTCATAGATAGGATTTCAGTCAGACCTCAGTTTTGTTTTTAAGGTAGACAGGGTGAGCAAATTGATCATTGTTTTAAGGAATCACAGCCTGGGTTACTTACTGAATTATCCAAAGATTAGCAGTGTAACAACTGAGTTTTCATTGATGGAGAAAATAGTTTAGGTATTTTCACAGGTGGCTACTTGGTATGAAATATAATGATTTGCTGAAACCCAATTCATTATACTTTGACATTTTATTTCAAGATTTTTCTAGCCGTCTTAGTTGTCTTTGTTCCAAGATGCCTTTCATTGGTTGGTTCTTATGAATTTCTAGTTTGTAAGTATGTTGTGAAGAAGACAAGGAATATGCAATATAACTGTGACAAAGAGAAGTTAAACATATCTGCTGATTAGTGACTTGATTTTTATTTTCTAATTTAATTTTTGTTGTTTAATCACAGGGACAGTTTTCTTCTAGCCCCATTAAGAATGGTGCAAGAAAATACAGCTTGGGGAGCATAACTAGCCCATCGGCTATTTCTCCACCCACTTTCTCACCAATTGCACTTCAAGTAGGAAAGACCCCACTCTCAGGTATGTCTCAGAATGATATACATAGCTAAAGTTTGTATTGCCCACATGTATTGTTAAAAAGGCTCTTTTAGCAGTTAAGAATGAGTACTTTGATATTAATTTGTAGAAATTTTATTTTTTAAAAAAAATAAAAGGAACAGAGTAAGTCACATGTGTAGCTTACGTTATCAATTCCAATACTTGGGAGGCAGAGGCAGAAGGATCATAAATTCAAGGCCATGCTGGGAATATGATGATTCCTAGCTAGCCTGAGCTATCTAGTAAGGCTGTGGTGGTTTGCATAGAGCAGCCCCTGTAGGCTCATGCATTCGAATGCTTCGTCACCAGGGAGTGGAGTTCTTTGAAAGGATTGAAAGGGTTAGGAGTTGTGGTCTTGATGGAGGTTTGAAAAGCCTGTGCCAGGCCCAGTTTCTCTTTCTTCCTGGGCCTGCTGACCAGGATGTAGCTCTACAGCTCCAGCACCCTGCATGACACCGTGCTGATAACAGAGTGACTCTCCAAAAGTCTGAACAAGCCCCCAATTAAATATTTTCTTCTACAAGAGTTGTAGTGGTCATGGTGTTTCTTCACAGCAATAAAACAAAGACCCTGTCTCAAAAGTAAAATAAAATAAAATGGTGGCCAGGGGAACAGGGAGTTTGCTGTTATGTGAGATTGTGTCTCCTAGTAACCTCAGAAGCTGCATCCATGAAGTCTCACCATCATGGCTGCCTAAACATGACCTGAACAAGGACAACACCAATAGATATGCTAATGTGGTGAGCTCTAAAAATATATATATCACAGTAACATACATGCTGAGCAGGTGGAACTTACGCATTTGGGAACAAACATGAATGTCACATAAAGAAAAAGTAGCCATGGATTTGAATGAAGCAGTGGAGAGAGCTACATAGGAGTGTTTGTAAGAAAGAATGGGCAGGGGGAATTATATAATACCCAAATTAACAACAACAAAAAGAAAACGATGTTATATAAAATACAATAGATTAGATGTCAGGCTCCTCACTCACACACACAGACCACTCTTCATAAACTATATCCTTGTCAAATAAATATGCCATATTTAAAAAGAGAAAGGCTGGTGCTATAGTTGAGTGTAGACTACTTGTCTATGCTATGTAATGGCTACATTTAATTCTTGGCAGTGCAAAAAAGGCTGGAGAGGTAATTTACCCTCGAAGTCTAGAATTTCATAGAACTTTCCTAATCTAGTCATTTTAATAAGCAGCATTTACTTCACTCTATCAAAGAGATGGCAGTTTCAGAGAAAAGTTGATTTATATGCCTTCTTACTTACAGTAATAGATTTAACAATCAGGTAGTCAAATCATAAAATATACTTGGTTAAGGTTTTTTTAAATAAATATGTTCAGAAATGTATATTTACCAATTTTTGATTTTAAGTTAAATGTTTTTTAGGAAATAAATATATAGTAAAACTTTGGAAAATTATAAACTTTGCTTTGGTATATGTGGATATAGATATGTACATAAACGAATTTGTACATATTTATCCATGGTTCTTTATTTTTTCACAAAGCATTTATTTCAGACATTTTCACAGGTCATTCCAATCATTCCAATTATTTATTGTTACCTCAAGAACATGCTTTTGAACCATTTCATACATGTATTATTCTATTTGTCTTAGTTTTGTTTTGTTTTTCGTGGTTCTGGGGCTGAAACCCCTTAGGTTAATTTCCCAGAAGTAGAATTCATCAAAAGTGGTAGATGTTTAGAAGGCTTTCCCCCTTTGTTGTGCTGGGGATTGAACATAGGTCTTCCACATGGTAAACAAGTGTTCTACCACTGAGCTGTGTCCTCTACCCATATTTTTAAGGCTTTTGATGGATTTTACTTACTTTTTTCATAAAACGTTATATCAATTGAAGTTTTCATTGCAAACAATGTTAAGTGAAAACATTTTTATCATTTTGATTATTGTTAGACTCCTTACTATTACAAATACTACTTTGCAGTTTTTGTTTGTTTTAGAATTGTTACAAAACCAACACATTTGCCAAGTACAGTTGCTACATTGTAGCTTCTTAATGCCAACTTGTAAGGGATCTTCTTTGCTTATGAACAAATTTGGTATAATGCAGTATACTTATGAAGAAATATTTCACAAGAAATAAAATATTTTAGTTTGAATTTGGAAAGAGCCATGGAAACAAGTTTTGAAGTTGAGTCTGTTGAGGCAAACACTGCTTTTGCTGTTATTTTTTTAACAATAAAATTTCACAACTGTTACAGGAATCCTTTCTTTTTTTTTTCTGACATGAAAGTGATTACCATTTTAAAATGACCTTTCTGTTTTTGTGTTTTTACGATGTGATTTTCCCTCCACTCCTTCAGAACAGAGGAAGTTTACATTTCATTCTCCTGAAGCTTCATCTGGAGCCAGTTCTACGGGGATCACTAATCCAAGCATCAGGAGTCCGTACATAGATGGCTGCTCACCAATTAAAAATTGGTCTCCTGGGAGACTCAGAGGTGGTCCTCAGTACTTGTCCTCACTAATTCGGATCCCTTTTACTCTTGAGACTCACAGTGAAGATGAAGAAGACACCGTTCCCTCCACAGATGTCTCTCCACGAGGCACAAATGCGACAGGAGCCCTTCAGCAGTTGAACTGTGAGACTTTGGCATGTAGCGAGCCTTTGGGTGTCACCGCCATGTCCGTTACACAAAGTCAGTCTAGTACTTCTGAGAAAGAATTGGCGCTGTTGGAGGATGTTGAAAGCGAGAGGGAAAACGAGACCGTGGATATGTTCGACCCTATAGACATAGTAAATGAGAGCACGTGGATAAAGGAGCCAGTGAATGATGGGAACTTACCCATGAGTGATTTTGTGAGTGGAATTGCCTTCAGTATTGATAAGTCTCACATGTGCATGTGGCCTCTCGCAGAAAGCAGTGTTCTGCCCTGTGAAAGCAGTAATATCCAGGTAAGGTTTTTGAATATTTATTATAGTTTCTGACTCTGGGTGTTACAACGAGAGAAAGGGAATAGGCTAAATGTGAGGTGTTTACACTGTTGGAACGATAAAAAGCTAAATGTGAGGACTATAGCAATTGATATTTTAAAGATTACCAAGAGTGCTGAGCATGAGTGCACAACATTAAGCCTAGCACTTGGGAGGCAGAGGCAGGCAGATTGTTGTGAGTTCAAGGCCAGCTCGGACTCTATAGTACAAACCTGCCTTTAAAAGAAAAGAAAGCAAAACAAAATTACCAGAAGAAACCAGGAGGATTGATTATTCATATTTCATATTCCTATTAACCACTGCCTGCTTGGAATAGTAAATGTTGAACAGAAAAGAAACCAGGCTGCTGTTTCTGCATGCAACCTCTCAGGAGACACCTGTTCCCTGGGAATCTGCTGCCAGAAGAATGCAGTTTCTAGCATAGTATTTGTATTCTAAAAATTGAATAGTTTTGTTTTGCCTTAATATGATTTCGGGGAGAAAGAAAACTTAGAGCACTTTTATGTGTAACTTTTTATAAACATTTTTTCATGTAATCATGTAATCATTTACTTCCAAATTTCTAAGAAAGCTGTGCCATAGGAGCTAAGTAAATCCCTCAAGTTTATAAAGCAAGTGAACAGCAGAGCCAGTATTGACTCTGGCAGCTTTGCATCCCAAGTCCATGGTCTCTAGTCCGAGTCTGTGCCAAGTCAGGAGCAGCAAACTGTCTGCTGGTTCAGTGTGCTGAGACTCACTGAAGGCTCCCCTCGTGTGTTCTGGTTGACTTTGGACAGGCTGAGGCCAGAACAACTGAAAAAGAATGGAACTTTGCACTCATTTTAAACTGTCTTAATTGTTTAGGTTAGTATACAAAGTTTGGTTTGTATACTACAAAAGTATACAAACATTGGTTTCATCATGGCATCTGCATACAGATTTGCTGATTTATTTGTATGTCTGTAGTACCTATCCTGGCTTCTGCATTCTCAGTTTTAGAGAATATTACATTTTCTTTTCCATGTTTTAGCTTCTTAATTCGGTATCCTAAGCACACTAGTCAAGTTTAGCTATAAAGGTATTGTTAACTTTTTTCTCTCTTCATTTTCACTTTCTCTGTTGGCAAAGCATTTATAGAGGAGTGACAATGTTTTTGTGGAAATACACCTTACTATTATCTAGAATTACCTGTTGGAATCTCATATCCTATAATTGTAGTTACCACTTCATCACCTAATTCCTTCATGGGTATTGTACTTCAGCTCCATGACTGTCATACATTTCCTCCTCACATTGAGCTAAAATGTAGGTCTGTTTTATACTGTATGCTGTATCATGCTTACTTTTTACAGAGATTATTTTTCTACCACACAGTTACCTTTCAAGCATTCAGACACAACTGTGCTTTCTCATAACCTTCTTAGTTCATTGGCTTCTACCCATGGGATACAGCTGTCATCCCACACTATCACTTTGTCCTCATCCTGTGAATTCCCTTACCCACCTGTTTCTGTGTTCTTTTCTGGGTTCCTTCTCATTTTTACTGGAACACACTTTCTGGTGGCTTTCTAAAGAAGAGTGTGTTTTTTAAAGAAGTCTTTAAAATGTGATGTGATGACTGTTTTGAGCTTAGACCTAATTACCCTTTAGAACTGAAAGGCATTACTTCGCTATTTTTCAGTTATTGGTGGTAAGAAAGCTGAAATTTTTAATGTGCAATTTTCTGTAAACATTGCTTTTCACCCTTTTTGCTTAGTGGGATCTTTTCCTGGTACACAATGGTACTCAAATTTCAGATGACTGTGAACTGTCACGAGGTTGCTGGGAAGTCAAACCCAGGTTCTCTAGAAGAGCAACAAGTGCTCCTAAATGCTGAGCCATCTCTAGGATCCATTTGACACTGATGAAGAGAATTTGTATTTTGGTTTTTGACATTTCATCCTTCACTTCAAAATGCTGCTGATGTTGCCCTCAATACTAGCAGGGAGTGGCAAGATGATGTGTTGTCTGGCTGGCACATATTAGGCTCTGATGTTGGGAGTGGTCTAGAGAAAGACAGTGAGGCCAGCCACTGCCTACATGGAGCTGTTAATCCTCTTACTATAGGACAGGCTCCCTGTGTACCTTGCTCTCTCCTGTACTACTGGGTTACTTTTGCCTTGATACATTTATATATTAGAACTGAGTTATGAACCAGTTATTTGGCAGTGATATCAGAAGGAAGAGTAATTGACATACTCTTAGTAAGCAATCTGATATTTACACTTTTGATCAAATATCTATTGAGTGGTAACAGAACTACAGATTTCCCTTGGGATGTACTGTTAAATTTTATTTTGCTTGTTACAAGGGTTTTGCTTTAATGAAGTGTGACTCCCAGTAACCAGCAAATGGGTATATAGACATGAAAACTAGAATATTTTTCTCGTGATCATGGGTAACAATATGGCCTTATACACTATTCTAGATGTTGTCAGGGGAGCAGAGAAGTACAGACTTCCCCTTGCTCCTAATTTGTAAGGAAAGGTAAAGGACTAGGCCAATGCTTTGTGTGTGTGTGTGTGGGGGGGGTACTCAGCATTATTGCAAGTAAATGGCTCTTGTAAAGTTAGAACTTTAACTTGAGCCTCTGATATTCGTCTCCTTACTGTGTGACACTGAGTTAGCCTTTCTGAACCTTCACTTCCTCACTTAGAGATGTTAAAAGGACTGAGTTTGCAGTTTTATGACTAGGTGTTTGTGTTTTTCATTCCTACAAGATGGACAGTGGCTACCACACACAGACTTGTGGAAGCAGTATCACTGCTGATATTGCTGGGACAGAAAGCTACTGCAAAGAAAATGTCACGCAGTCCTTTGAAGTGGAAATGAAACCTCAAGTTTGTAATATAAAGGTATGGAGAAAACAGCTTGATAAGAATATAGACTGTAGCCGGGCAGTGGTGGCGCACGCCTTTAATCCCAGCACTCGGGAGGCAGAGCCAGGCGGATCTCTATGAGTTCGAGGCCAGCCTGGACTACCAAGTGAGTCCCAGGAAAGGCGCAAAGCTACACAGAGAAACCCTGTCTCGAAAAATCAAAGAATATAGACTGTAATATTTATTAAATGACTTTTCTCAACCTATCTTCTCACCATTCTGTATAGTTTTACCATGCTTATGCTCCCAGCTTGTCCTATAATTAAGTAGATGTTTTAGAACCAGACACTCCCAAGTTCCTCACCCTCCCATGGGAGAGAATGAGTTGGAGAGGGAGAACTAGCTCTACTCTAAAACAACATGTAAACTTTATCTGTAAAGGGAAACTTAGAGGCAAACGTTTCTGCCTTTCCTGTTTGTTTGCCTCTAAAGTTGATTTTCCTGTTTTTGAAACATTTCCAACAGCTCAAACCTAAATATAAAAATAACTACTATTAGGAAAACAGTACAACTGATTACATATCAAGTTAAAAGCACTTAAAGATTTTGTGTATGTACAGTCATACATAATAATGGTCTCAATATCTTCACTGTTGGATATTTAAAATGTACTTCGAAAGTATTATTGCTCTCCAGTTCTTTCCTGAAGGAGTTCTTAAAATTCAATAGCCATTAAAGATTTTCATTGTTCTAAGGAAAATAAATGTAGGTATTTTAGATATGTCAGATATTTGTACTAATATAGTATACTTCTGATGTAAACATTTCATGATGGTGACAATTACACATTCACATTTGAAACCCATCATCTTAGGAACTACATAGGACAGCCTCTTACTAGCTTATTATTATACAGTATATGATTAACTGTGCAACAAAACCTCTCTCCAAGTAAAGTTCAGTAAGAAATCTACCTTTTCCCTTGTTATATGTAATATCAAAATAAGTCTAAGATTAGTACTTTAACAAAGTTGATTCTGATAATCCAGCTCATTTCATTTATCCCTCAAAACCTAAGCTAAAGATTCTTTTGAAACAGAATTTTAAAATACTATCTTTTGTGCTAAGGCTATTGCTCAGTAGAGCACCTGACTAGCATTGACTAGCATGTCCAATATCCTGGGTTCAGTCCCAGCACTACCCAAAAAACAGGAAAAAAAAAATCAAAAATCTATCCCGAACAAAAACTCTTATCTTCACTAGCCCCTTCAAACCAGGAAATCTACGTACAGATTTTAAAACAGTTCACATAATAGTTGCACTTCTGAACAGTCCTAAACTGAAAAGAAGGTATTTTCTTCTTTTTCACAGCAAGACCACACAGTGCAGAGGTGCTGGATGAAAACTGCAAGTCCGTCTCAGTGCAGCAGCCCGTAGTCTCAGGACCAGAGACTACCACTCAGTAGCCTTGTGTTTTGATGCACGACCTAACATGATGGTGACTGGGGGTAACTGCTTCAAGTAATATGCCTAGCTCCCTCCGGAATGTGAAAAATCAGTCCACACAGGAAATTAGTGACGGGAACAGAAGCTCCAAGTTACTAAAGTACAAGATTATTTTTTTAACCAATAAATATTTTTGTATTTGCGTTGAGTGGTTTGTTTAACAAAAATTATGACAGCTGATGGCTTTCTCCTGTCCTACAGGGTCACTGAACCACTTGTTAAGACTTGGAATGAGTTCTGAATTTAACAATTCTTAGAACATGATAAAACTGTTAAAACTGAATGCACTATATATTATTACATGAAAACTATGTGAAAGAAATCTTGAGATATAAAACTTACTAAAGAGGTAGAAAAGAAATAAAATTTCTGTGGGGAAACGACTTAGGTTTTGGTATTACCACTCGAGTTAATACTCTTAAGTGTGCTAGAAAGGTGCTACAGACTGGTCCCATCCTCTACATTGCCATGTGTGATGAGTATGGGATGCCACAGTAGTCTGTACCACCATTCCTAGGGCATCCCTCAGAGCTCAATCTTGGCCAGAGAGATGAACAGAACATGGGAGAATCAGAATCATCAGGCAACAGTGGAATTCCTCTTGGGCTCAGAACCATGAAGAAATAATTGGGAAAATAGCTAAATAAAATACATTTAAAAAATATGTATTAGAAAAAGATACATATAATGTGTTTGGAAATATCAAACTGTATTTTTGTATTTACTTATTTCATAAAAACTGACATACTCAAAATGATTCATTAGTCCTAGAAAATAAAGATTTACCATTATGTCCTTAGTACATCCTTAGTATGCTTATTGCTTACACACACATATGTGCACGCTCGTGTCTTGACCGGCTTCAACACTAACCAATGTTGTGAAGTTGACTGGCCAATTTCATCTTTATCTAAAGACAGCTATTATCCATGAGTTCTGAGTCTGGGACGAGCAGCCTCCCTGGCTACCTTCCAGTTTTCTAAAGTAATAATCATTAACTCAAGTAAGTAACTTGTCTCACTACTTGTTCTTGGCTTTATCTGTTAAATGGGAGTAGCAGTCCTAAAGGGCTCCTTCAGTTTGTTTTGAGTCAGTCTCACAATGTAGCCTAGGCTGGCACTGAACTTTGTCTTATTTCAGTCACTAGAATGTGAGGATCAAAGGTGTGTTGTTGGAGTTTCATCTGCAATCCAGTTATCCTCAGTATCCCAGGAGGACTAGTTCTAGGACCTTCCATGATTTAAAAAACAACAAAACAATGGATGCTAATGTCCCTCATTTAATGACATGATCTTTGCATATATGTTATGCACATCTTCTCATTCTATCTACTACAATGAAAATAGGAATTTTATTATCTGGGGGAATACCGACTAATGCACAGATGCATTCCCCCCCGCAAGTACTTTCAATTTGGAGATGCAAAGCCTGGACACTGGGAGGCTGACCGTGTTCTGTGTAATCTGCTTAGCTTCATAACTGGCACTAGAGAAAAAAACATTTTAAAGGCTCAAAGCAGAGGCCTTGGGGCATATAGGTTTTTGATCATAATTTGCTCAATTGAGATTAAAGCCTGTACTTATTAAAATCACTAGAAAATTAGAATGGTAACAGACATGGGGGCTGCTCCATAGGTAAAGTGCTTGCTGTACATGCATGAAAACCTAACCTACAGGAGAGGCAAGCATGGCAGCATGTGGCTGTGACCCCAGATTGGGGGTGGGGGTTGGGACAGGACTGGTTAATTCTAGCCAGCATAGCTGAAAGTGACAAGCTCCAAAGTTGAGTGAAAGACCCTGCTTCAAAAAATTAACGTGGAGAAACAACTGAGGAAGACATCCAATGTCCCTGACCTTACAAGTACCCATAGGTGAGAACATGCATGTGCACACAGATAACACACATAAGTGATTGGCTATTACCAAGACAACCTCATTTTCTACTGTAGGTAAAATATGGCCAATAGTTTAACATTTTTAACTTTGTTCTTGCCTGTATTCATATGTTTGTATAGTACTTGACTGTTGGAGGCTAGAAGTAGCATTGGATCCTCTGGAATTGGAGTTACAGATGGCTAAGGGCCATCATGTGGTCACTGAGAGTCAAACCAGGTCCTCAGGAAAAGCAGCTGGTGCTTGCTCTTTACTGCTGAGCCATCTTTCCAGCACCTGGCAAACAGTTCTTGTCTTGTGTTTTGCAATAGTCTGATCAAATCCAAGGCCTTGTACATACTAGGCAGTCATTAAACCACTGAACTACATGCCCAACTCAACAGCAAAAAAACTGAGTGATTGGTGAGTAAAGCTCAAGAATATCTGTTCTACATAGAACTGAAGCTTGTTTCCTTGGAAAACTGATTTTTTTAAAGAACGTAACCATCCCTGTTTACATATTGTTTTGAGTGCTTATAAACTACAATTACAGCAAAGCTGTGCTATAGTTATAGTTCAGCCAACAGCCTGAAATGCTGTGTGTGGCCTTTTACAAACAAGGTTTGCTGTCTCCTCCTCTACTGTCAGTCACTGATCCATTTTATTTGGATCAAACACTACTTAAGACTATCTTCCTTCAGCCATACAGAAGTACTTTACTTGACTGGAAACTAAGCAAAGTTGAATTAAAATTTTCTGGCCAGGCAGTGGTGATGCATGCCTTTAATCCCAGCACTCAGGAGGCAGAGCCAGGCAGATCTCTGTGAGTTCGAGGCCAGCCTGGTCTACAGAGCAAGATCCAGGACAGGCACCAAAACTACACAGAAAACCCTGTCTCGAAAAAAAACAAAAAAAAAAAAAGTTTTCCTAATGTAATCATTAATCTGGGATTTTTTAGACAAGTAGTCAATCCAGTACACCGAATGAGACTTCATTTGTTCCTTTTGATGTCTTTAATACAATCCCTCCTTTCCTATATAACTAAAATTCAAAGGCCATTATCTGTTTTTGTAAGAAAGCAGACATTTCCACATCTGTTTGTCCTCTGAGCTGTAATGCCTTGTTTGAGAGAAACACTGGCAACAAAGATTAAGGATAATGATGACTGAACTTACCACCTTTTAACAAAAATCACCATGTTCCCATTCAGGTCAAGATACCTGAGTTTTTGTTTTCTTATAATTCCAAAACTTTCACAATTGTTTGAGGACCACTAGTGAAGTACAGGAGACTTTTCAAAATATATGTGAACACAGTGCTGCAAATAGGCAAATTAAATTGGTAAAAAGATCAAATACACTGACAGCTCAAGATTTAGAAAGGCTTGCTCTTTGATTCTAAAATGTTATTTTCCTCAGAAATTGACAGTTTTCCCCCATATTCAATAAAGTACTAATATAAAATTAATCTGCTCTTCAATGAGCAGATGAGTACTCCATTTAAATGATCATCACAGATCCCTGAGGTTGCTATTCTGTTGCCATTTAAGTGATGGATATTCAAATGAATTTTTCTGCATAATTTGTGTTGTTGCTGAAGCACAGTGTAAGACAGATTCAGTCAGCAACTCAATAAAAATGCAAATTTCTTAAAATTATTGAAATGTACTTAAAAGTAACTAGCATGCACACGAGCTTGTACGTGTGCTTTCCACTTTGTTGTGGAAGGCAATCCGTCTTCGATGTTTTCTGTTGCATGTAGCTACTTCTCAAGTTTCCTCTTCTTCCCCTCTGGCCCACCGAGATCCGTGTCTGAAACATCAGGAGGAGTATTTATTCCTGGTATCTAAAACAGTGTAAACGGGAAAAATAAAGGGATTAGAAGCATCAGAGAAGCAATTTTTACCTCACCTTCCCCCTTTACCACTAGGACTTTCCACTTGAATCAGGTTTTCCAGTGGAGGGATGGAAGGCTGCACTGCACACAGCTATGCACACGAAGTAACCGTGGTTGAGGAGGAACCAGTGGGCTAAGTGAGAGGCTTTTCAGAGGGTACGGACCTGCACACCTGCAATCTCAGCACTTGGGAAGATCACTTCAAATTCAAGGCTAGCCTTGTCTACATAGCAAGAAAACTGAGAAGCTTCAACTTTGACAAGTGTTTATAATGTAACAACTCTTTCTCCTGTCCAATTGACCCTAGTGGCTTTATGTTGCAGCAGACAGCAAGCATCCAAAGCCAAAAGGTTCAAAACCAGGATCTTGCATGAAGCATCTACACTTAACTTATATATTATACAACAGGAGTATTAACTTGTATATTATAAAACAAGAGTATTAACTTATATCTTATAAAACAGGAGTATTAACTTGTATATTATAATATAGGAGTAAAGAAATGGGCAAGAAGACCCTGATGCCTGGAATCCAATGCCAATACTTAGAATACCTAAGACCTTACCAACTAGATGTTAACTTTTCTACACCATTCAGTTAAGTTTGGTCTTACCTGTGGTTCTACAAGGGCCATGCGGATTTTTTGATGTTGAAGATTTGATGAATCTAATGTGATTTTCACTTTAACTTTATCAAACACCTGGAACACTGTACCTTCTATTCTGAGTGAAGGTATCTTGAAAAAAAAAAAATTTATTGACATTACTTCTTAGACTTGAATCTCAATTCTACTTCTAGTTTACCTTCCACGGCAATTTAAAAGTTTAAGCACTCCCCAGTTAAGGAGGACGTGAAGTTGGGAGGGAGATGTGATGGGTTCTAGAGGTAATTGGAGGGAGAAGTGAGAGGGTAAATAGATCAAGATCTATTTTACTCACATATGAAATTTTCAAAGAATTAAAAACCCCACAATATCAGTAAGCATCCAGGTATTGAATACAGAAAAAAACCCACATCAACCTAATAGTCTCAAATACAGTCTATTTATGTGCACACTTCATCTTGTTACTAAGGTAGTCCTGATATACATCATTCATCTTAGTGACTTAGCTGTCTATAGTAAAGGAACACAGCACACCATTTAAGTATTCTCTGAAGAAAAGTTTAGTTGATGAGATGTGGATTTTCTGGCATGTATTTTGAGATTTAGGATACAAATATGCTGTGGAATAATCTTTCTGTACACTGTGTAAATTATGCTGTGATTGGTTTAATAAAGAAGCTGACTGACCAACAGCTGGCCAGGATAAGGTTAGGTGGGAAAACCAGACTAAGGACACTGGGAAGAAGGGCAGAGTCAGAGGAATCACAAAGAGGCAGGAGAAACAGGACATGTAGAAAATGAGGTAACAAGCCATGAGCCACATAGTAGAACTTAGATAAGAAATACGGGTTACTTTAAGTTGTAAGAGCTTGTTCATAACAAGCCTCAGCTATCAACCAAGCATTTATAATTAGTAAGTATCTGAGTGGTTATTTGGGAGCAGCTGCCAAGACATAGAGAAACTCTGCCTACATAAATACAGGAAATTCTTAACAATTTATATCTATAGTTTGGAAACTGTCAGAGAAAATATGCCCCTCTTCCCCAAGAAAACAAGGATCAGCAATACTATACCTCATCATCATAAGTAAGCTGTGGCTTTGGTTTATCTTTTTCTTCAAAAAAAACCGTACCTTCTAAGCCATACTTTGGAATTAACACCACAATTGCATTCTTTCTTACAAAGAGAATATAGGCTTCTTCACTTACTATTCCTTTGCTTTTGAAAAACAACTGTAAAATACATACAATCTTGTTAGAAGTCTTATTTTGAAATTTACAAAAATAATTTTGAAAATACTAAATGAACAAAATTTCCCACTCCTAGCACTACAGACAAAAGGCAAATACCTGGGTATGAAAAGCTACTGATGCACGCTGAGCATATTGAGCCATTTTATGCCGGAAATTGAGATTTTTACATATATCTGAAAGCTTGTGTTTATCTGTCAGCTCTGGATAAGTACTATCAGCCCCAATAGCCACAGCCAACAGCCGATGAACAATTATGTCTGCATATCTACATGTAGGTAAAATAAGAATGATGGCAAATTAGTTTTACATTTTTTAAATGAAAAGTTAACCATTTTCTATGTCCTTTTACTTTTGTCTGGAAAAAAACAATACCTTCTGATGGGAGAAGTGAAATGTGTGTATATTGGGGAGGCTAAGCCATAGTGATGAAAGTCATTGTCCATCCCAGAACAGAAGTAGACAGCTTGCATCATACAGCGAGTGGCCAATATCCTTAGAAGAGTGTTCAGGTATGGGAAATCAGGGGATTCAGCCCGGTCCAAAGAATCAGCCAAAGACTTAGCTGTGTCAGTCTTAATTTCCAAATTCTGTCAAAAAAAGGAAGAGCAGCATGAAATGAAACATTTCAAAATTAGTAGTAGTATCCTTCCTGCCTCTCTTTGCCCTTCTCCCAATCCCTCTGCCTCTCTTTGAAATAGGGGTCACACAGTATAGCTGTGGATGGTCTGGAACCCTCAGAGATTAGCCTGTCTCTACCTCCCAAACACTGGGATTAAAGGCATGCTAACATCTAGAATTAGTATCCTCTCTTTAAAATATAAATACATTAAATAAACATGTTTGTTTGTTACAGATAGTAAGAGTTCATATATTTTATCTATTAACTAGAGGCACTGAAAATAACTTTAAGTAATGGTTGTTTTGTGCAGTACTAAAGCTTGAAAATTCTTGACTTCATTTGAAAGTCCTAAAGTATCAAGAATCCTGAAGTTCCAAGGAAGAGAAGGCCCGTGGTGGCAGTAGTGCCATTTCTTTCTCAGTCCAGTTTAAGCTTGCTAATCTCTGAGGGGGTAGAGAAAATAAAGACGATACGGACACTTTTCAGTATGTCTGGCTCCTCTGCAGATTCTTTCCTTCCACCAAAAGTAGAAGTAAAGGCCAGGAGCAAGCTGGTCAATCAAAGTTCAGTAAGAACGATGTTATGGTGCATCCAACTCAGCTCCTGAATTCTACCTTAACAAGACAAACTGAATCATCCTTCCTCTGCCATATCTTGGTAAGAAATAAGACAAGCTCAGAAAATCCCCAACATGCAGTAATCCTTGGGACTGGGAAGTTAGGCCAGTTCCGATGAATGAGGATCAGGGTAAGTGAACTATAAAATCGGAAACTCCTACCATACTATTCCAATAGTGCAATTCCTTATGTGCTTGCAATAGGAAAAAAAAGAGCCTATACGTGATCCAAAGAAAACCAAAGCAAGCTAGAGTCACGCCAAGCCTAAGGATGATGAAAGAAAAGCATAGTAGCCAGACAAAGGAGCATAAAGGGCTGAAGTAACATCCCCCTTTCCATGTAAGTCATAAATAGCCTCCTTTTATGTGGATATGATACAAAGAGAGCTGAACTGGGGTGAACTAAAGAAAAAACAAATTACTTGTAAATCTCTAAAAGCTATGCATTTCATAGAAGCTATGTGTCTTAAGAGTTTCTCTAACTATAATAAAATACCATGACCAAATACAACCTGGGGAGGAAAGGGTTTACTTAAGCTTACAGTTCCATATCACAGTCTATCATCCAGGGATGTCAGGTCAGAAGCCCAAGACAAGAACCTGGAAGCAGGAACTTAAGTAGAAGCCATGGAAGGACACTGCTTCCTGGCTGCTCCCCAAGGCTTGCTCAGCCTGTTTTCTTATACCTGCCTAGGAATAGCACATTAACAATGGGCTGAGAAGAACCATCAATCAAGAAAATGCCCCAAAGGCTTGTCAACAGGAGATCTTATTTATGGAGGCATTTTCTCAACTGAGGTTCCTTCACCTCAAATGATTCTAGCTGTGTCAAGTTGACAAAAAAACTAGCCTGTACACCATGTATAAGAGAGATGGAAGAGCATACTATGTCTAGGATACTGTAAATAACTTGTTTAAATCATTTGGCTTTAGGACTAGGTGCTCCTTATCAGACATAAAGGACTTTAGTATGTAGCTGGTGTCAATGTATACGTAGGAAGAGATGTGTCCATATCTCAAATCACATTATTTTAATATTAAAAAGAACTACTGGTATACTTTACATCAACTAAACTTCCTTTTAAAAGATTTATTATGTATAGTGTTCTGCCTGCATGTATGCCTGGACACCAGAAGAGGGCACCAGATCTCATTACAGATGGTTGTGAGCCACCATGTAGTTGCTGGGAATTGAACTCTGGACCTCCAGAAGAGCAGCCAGTGCTTTAACCTCTGAGCCATCTCTCCAGCCCTCAACTAAACTTGATGAAAACATGAATATTAATTTTTCAGTGTAATGGATAGATTACATACATGTGACTTTTCGATCTTTAAGACTTTACCTTGGACTTAGCTGCCTTAACAAGAATCTCATAATTGGAGGGAGGTGGAGCTGGATGTTTTCGAAGCAGAGCATGTTCAGAAAATTCTTCATGAATCTTTTTTGCAACAGAAATATTTGCAAGTAACATAAATTCTTCCACCATGGAATTTGTTTCTCTGCCAGTTAGAAAAGCATTAGTAAATAAGAGAAGCCGAGACAACTGTCATCACATTTATTCACAAGTTACTTTTCTAGTGATCATGGAAATATTTCCCATGTAAAATATTTCCCCTGTATGTGGCACATACCTATTTTTAATACCATAGCTGCTATATTAATGGTCTTACCCATGTCTCTCCTGGGTAAATCTAGTATGCTAGAATCATTTCAAACTCTATTGAGGGGGGGTGGGAAGGAAGCTTCCCTAACTTTAACATAAATATAAACCAACATCTTTACCTCCTCTTACAAAAACAGCTATGAAAATAAACTTTACTGGGAGAATTAAAAGCTAGGTCACACAATATTATCTAAACTCCCCAAATTTTTTCCAACAAATCACTAATATATTTTCAACAGCCAATCTGGGTGCTTTTCTCAGGTGACACTTTCTGCTATAATTCCACATACACAGTAACACACACAACAGACACATCTGATTTCTATAACTCCATACACACAGTAACACACACAACAGACACATCTGATTTCTATAACTCCATACACACAGTAACACACACCACAGACACATCTGATTTCTATAACTCCATACACACAGTAACACACACCACAGACACATCTGATTTCTATAACTCCACACACACAGTAACACACACCACAGACACATCTGATTTATATAACTCCACACACACAGTAACACACACCGCAGACACATCTGATTTCTATAACTCCACACACAGTAACACACACAACAGACACATCTGATTTCTGTAACTCCACACACACAGTAACACACACAGCAGACACATCTGATTTCTATAACTCCACACACACAGTAACACACACAATAGACACATCTGATTTCTATAACTCCACACACAGTAACACACACAATAGACACATCTGATTTCTATAACTCCATACATACAGTAACACACACAACACACCCATCTGATTTCCATAACTCCACACACACAGTAACACACACAGCAGACACATCTCATTTTTATAACTCCACTCACAGTAACACACAGCAAACACATCTGATTTCTATAACTCCATACACAGTAACACACACAGCAGACACATCTGATTTCTAGCTGACAGATGTGTAACATTATTTTCTTCACAGAGGTCATTTTTATCACCAGTGTCGAAACTTGAATTCAGTTTGACTTCTCGATTCTTATAACAATCTGACCCACCTTTCATTCTCCAGTTACTCCTTCTAAGTTCTAAGCTAGTTTAATAAACGATCTGCATGCTGTATCTACCGTTTTCTTTCTCTGGAATCACTGAACACAGATTGTTAATTTTCAATCATGTTTCAGTTATTAATCTATTTCTTAACAACATTTCTGAAGTACATTAACTTTTAAAGTATTAGGAACCCCTCCATATGGGGAAGTCAAATGACTGTTACAACTTCTTTAAGTTGTATAAACAGTAAGATCCAAGGTTAAGATATTAGCTTCAATGGCCGGGCGGTGGTGGCGCACGCCTTTAATCCCAGCACTCGGGAGGCAGAGCCAGGCGGATCTCTGTGAGTTCGAGGCCAGCCTGGGCTACCAAAGTGAGTTCCAGGAAAAGGCGCAAAGCTACACAGAGAAACCCTGTCTCGAAAAACCAAAAGACATTAGCTTGAAAACTACTTTTTTAGTAAAGACTTACTAATTTTTCAATTATGTGCAATGTTGCAGTGTGTGTGTGTGTGTGTGTGTGTGTGTGTGTGTGTGTGTGCGTGTGTGTGTGTGTGTGTGTGTACAAGACTGTAGGCCAGAGGCACTGAATCACCCTGGAGCTGGAGCTACAGGGTGAAGTAAGCCATCAGATGTGGGTGCTGGGAATCCACCTTGGGTCCTCTCAAAAGGCAGCAATCTTTCCATGCAAAGCCTGTGGTAACTCGACCTCTGTATGCTGTACTAAGTACTTAAGAAATTAATCTGTGCAATCTTTTTATTTCTCTGTAACTATTACTACTCAAGTTCTAACATACATTAAATCAAACCAAGGTAAATTTGAGATTTCTCTACTACCTTATCTCAGTTTTGTATAAAAAAGTTAAAATAAGCCGGGCGGTGGTGGCGCACGCCTTTAATCCCAGCACTCGGGAGGCAGAGCCAGGCGGATCTCTGTGAGTTCGAGGCCAGCCTGGGCTACCAAGTGAGTCCCAGGAAAGGCGCAAAGCTACACAGAGAAACCCTGTCTCGAAAAACCAAAAAAAAAAAAAAAAAAAAGTTAAAATAGTAAGATCACATTTACTAAGCCAAGAAACTTCACAGCTATCCTAAATGTAATAATTGTTTGGGATATAAATGCTGTAGTGATTAGTATCTACACTAGATATTACACTTAAAATTAATATTTAATATCAATTTAAAAAAACCACATGCCTCAGCTCCTTGGTCTGTAGATCTATTGGATCGTGAGTTTCACTGTCCATGTGGAATCGAACTTCTGGAGAAGACAGAGTCAAAGCCCTGAGTGAAAATGAGAGAAATTAGTCAGATGAGCCAAGGACAGAGAAAACATTTTACAAGCAATCCCTTTAAAACAGAAAATGAGTATACCAAGTACATAAGCATTTTTCTTTTTATGACCATCTACTAAGTTTGATGTTCTATTGTCATATAAAGCCTAACTCCTACATTTTTACTAAGCTACATAAACTTGCAACTGCTTTTTTTAAGTGGCTAAAAGAACAAGCCAACTGGTATTTCATTTTCCATGGGAAACAATATATTGTGATGGGCAATGATGGAGAGGACAAGGCCAGCTCTTCCATAGGTAGGTGAATCAGAGAAGATGTATAGGCAACTGAGTGGAGACTGATAAAATTACTCCCACTCATAAAGACTGATAGCTAGTCATATTAGGTTGCTGTGGTCTCAGAATATACTATGCTAAGGCTTTTTATGTGTGGTTCTTAATGAGGGGACTAGTTCTCCTTCGCAGATTTCACAAGGATACATGGAGAAATCTAAAGTGTTTTCAGATATGATGCTACTTTCACCAAGTTCCAAATCAATCTCAAAGTTTGTTTCTTGTTTTCTTTTTCTGGGTTTTTTTCCTTCAGTTTTTTGAGACAGGGTCCTAACTTTAGCTTTGGATAGATTCAGACTTGCTATTTAGACCAGGCTGACCTGGATAGAAGTCATAGATCCACCTGCCTCTACCTCCTGAGTGCAGGGATTAAAGGCGTGTGCTACTATGCATGGCCTGGAAGTAATTTTAATGAGATTGGGCAATCTTGGACAATCATGGGGAAGTTAAAAAAAAAACAACAATAAAACCAAATTAATATTAACCTTATACTTAAGTGAAAAGCTTGAGCAGCTTTACTCAAATTTAATAATTCTGTTTTCATGTACATACCTAATCTGTAAAGAGTTTTAAATTTCATATTTAATTATTCAAATATGGTAGTCACTGGCCACAGCTGGCTGCAGAGCATAATTATCTGTGGTTGCAAGGAGTATAGAAGGATGCTCACTTGCATTCAGGAACTTAAGTTAGGCACTCGGCATGACTACACCAGAGGCAGCGTTTGCATCACCAGCAAAAACACTTTTCATAATTGGCACTCTTCAAGATGTAGGGAGAGCCCAGGGACCAACCTCTGAAAGGCTCTTGTACTTGGTTCCCTTACAGCAGTCTTTCAAAATTGAAGCTACTTTTAACTGCTTTCTTTTCTAACAAGTTTGAGCTGACACTCTCTTATACCTGTTATGGTTAGGCAAATGCCATGATATAGTCTATTAAATATAGTCTACCGGCTAAGTAATCACCATTCTAACAAAATCCTCTAAAGAAGCCAAATGTTATCTCATATCATAACTGATATTAATCATAATCATAAACTAAGGCCTGTCTTAGTAGATTTTTTTTAAGAACATACCCCTTTTCAATCCTTCCTTTTTTTAGAATTTTAGCTAGTTTATTTAATCCACGGAGACTAGTGGTGATATCATCGTTCATAGCTGCTGAATCAATTCTCATCTGTGCTTCAGCATACGTAAGAGAAGCCTAAGAAAGAAACCTTAGGTTAACATAATTCTCACAACTGATAAAAGCGTATTTACTATATGAACCATACTGTGAATGTGTGTATCCATGTGTTAGTACTGGACCACACAGGCCACCATGCACGTATGGTGGTCAGAGATGCTAGTCCTTCCTCTTCCTCGGCCGAGACAGGGTCTCATCTTTTATTTTATCTCATATTCTACGCTTTCAAGAAGCCTAAAATAAGTAATGAGAAATCTACAGAGATTCTTAACTTTATACTAGGATTTCTGGTTTAACTGAGGCATTCATTATGTAACATAAGCAAATTTACATTAAAATAAAGGAAAATGGCAGTTTCCTTGATACTTTCATTTTTAGTATATTTTTAGGTAATACTAGAATATTCCTTAATACTTTCCTTTTGGTGTATTTTTAGGAAATATTTGAATAAATCATAAAGCAGATTCTGCCTATTCTCTGAAAAACTTTGCAAAGGTCATTACTTCCCTTTTCACTGGCAAATAAGAGTCTAGAAGTATTTTATAGGAGACACTAGCCAAAAAAAAAAAAAACCAGACCAGAAAATGGGGTGAAAATGGTAAATTTAAAGCAATCTCTAGTAACAGATACTCCAAATATGGAAATCGCTGCTTCTGCTTCTATCTAGATGGAAAAACTAGTATTTTTTCAGATTAAAAGATAAAAGTAGCTTTATAATTAAAATTCCAAAACAGCATAAGGGAGTAACATATTTTTTTGGGGGGTGGTGTTTTTTTAAGACAGGGTTTCTCTGTGTGGCTTTGGAGCCTCTCCTGGATCTCACTCTGTAGACCAGGCTGGCCTTGAACTCACAGAGATCCGCCTGCCTCTGCCTCCCAAATGCTGGGATTAAAGGTGTACACCACCACAGCCCAGTATTAGAAAAATGTTTTATATGTTCATTAATTTCAATTCACAAAATTTTGTTAAAACTATATCTCAGAGGACTATATTTAAAAGTTGAAATCATTCCCACATCACTATTTGCTTGTTAACAATTCCTTCTACTAGTCATCAGAACACAGTGGTGCTGACTAAGAAGAAAAAAATTGGCTAACTTTCTGAAAACATCATTACAAGAAAAAGAATCCAGCATACTTTGGAGGACTATTAAGCACAAAATAAGAATGAATGTAAGAGAATATGGGGAGAGGTACAAAAATAAGAAAAATCTGGCTACATTGTTTGAACATAATCTCAGGTTAGTCTTACTGGAATCTAACTATAATTTATGGTAGCCAGGATGCACATGGTAGTTTTTCAAACACTACTATTTTTAAGTAGGAACAGCCTCAATTACTAGAGTTACTGAGTTAGAACATAAAGCCCTTTAGTTGAGGTATGTCAGTTCTAAGTTCCTGAATACAGGACAATTACTACATAATTTCTTAATAACATCAATTAAATAAAGTTTAACTTCTGAAACAAACTAGGGACTGCTACAACACTGAACCTAACTTTTTAAAAAGTACCTAAGAAATTGTTAAAAGCACCAAAAATTTAAAATGTTAGATATGAATCATAACACTAACCTTTGAATTAATTACACTTTTGGTAAATCTTGTTTTTAAGATTTCAGCATTATGATTCATTTCCCAAATACAGGAAAATGCCAACCTTCAGGGAAAAAGAGACGGTATTTGTTTATGGGAATCAATTACTACAGTTAACAAGATACTCATATCAAAAAAAGTACAGAAATACCTGTCAACGTTGGATCTTAAGGAACATAAGTTAGAGCTAAGCAACTCTGGAACCATGTCAATCCTCTGAAAAAGATGGCAACAGATCTTAGATTACTCAATCATATTCAATATGTCTTAATTTCCATCTGCAAATAGCATCAAGTGAGCAGGAAAGGGTGTTATATTCTTGTCCCTTTGACTAGAGAACTAACAACATGACAAAGTCTGTAGGAAGACACAAGACTGTTACAGAAGGCAGTAAGGGTGGCATTCATGCCAGTGGATTGAGGTTTCAGTCCTCTACATGAAGCACCTTCCTGTCCTCTCGAAATCTGAAATTTCTGGTCTTTGTAGTTGGTACCTGGTAACTTACAAGCCCTTACCAACTGAGAGTTTTTCCACTGCTAAACTCAACTACATGATACTTTAAGTATACTTAGAGATGAGAGAAAAAATAAACTGAGGAAAAGCCTTATGGTCTACTTGGAGCACGATCTACAACAAATTAACTTCCCCCTTCTCCCCATCTCATCATCTGGTCTATGTAAGTCTATGAAAACCATACTTGAAAGGATTTTTAATTTTTTGTGTATGCAAGTTTTGCTTGCATGTCTGTGCAACACGTGCATGCCTGGTGCCTAAAGAGACTAGAAAAGGACACTGGATCCTCTGGAAATGGAGGTATAGACTGCTCTAAGACATCATGTGGAATTGATTCCAGGTCCTCTGGAAGAGCAGTCAGTCCTTTTAACTCCTCAGTCCACCACCACCACCCAAAATCATAAAGAATCAATGCTACATAATGTCTATCAGTTAATTTAAATGTTATTTGGATCACTGGATATCAAAACAAACCTAATTATAATTTTTGTTTTGTGTTTGAGTATGGTGTATGTTACAAGTTCATGTATGTAGAGGCCAGATGTTGAAATTAGGCATTTTCTTTGATCACACTCCGCTGTATTTTTTGAGGCAGGGTCTCTCACTGAACCTGGACTTCACTGATTTGGCTAAGCTGGCTGGTCAATGATCGTCAGGGATTCGCTTGTTTCCACCCACCAATGTTAGGGTCTCAGATGTGGTAGTTTCTGTTTGGCTCTAGGAAGCTGAACTCAGGACCTCATGCTTGTGTGGTAGTTACTTTACCAACTGAGCCACTGTGCCAGGCCATAAAAGGCATTATTTTCTTCTGATTTAGGACATCTTCACCCATGTATTTCCTGTAGCTAAATATATCATGTATTTACTTCAAACTGTAATTGCTCATTAAACCAAAAGTTCCTGGCTCAGCCTTCAAAAAGATGAGATAGGATAATAAAGAGTTTGAGGCTAGTTATGGCCTACACATCAAGACCCTAAGCCCATCAAAACAAAATGCCAAAGTGCTATGATCAGTAAAAGATTTTAAATTTAATACATTTACCTTTTCACAAAGATAAACAGTTGTTCCTCTTCTGGCTGATTCCTGATCCAGTGCATTTCCTGGCCTGATAAAATGGCTAACATCAGCAATATGAACACCAACCTTAAAAAGATTAAAATAAAAGGATGTCAATCTGCATTGTTACTAACACAGACATACCATGGAATTTAGATGAGAAAAAAAACGTAGCTAAGCTGAAAATGGACTCAGTCACAGCTAATAATTCAACCTCTGACATATTCCCATTAGCTTTTGTAGCTATAATTTTATATTCTGGCCTGGATAAAAGAAAACAATGAACTCTAGAACTGAATCACATCTAGCTAAGAGTATTGGGACAATATAGGTACCTCCAAATTTCCATTACTGAGTTCTCTACAATGCAGGGCATCATCTATATCAGTACATCCCGGAGGGTCTACACTGCAAACACACAGATGTCTCAGGTCTTCTCGGTTTTTCATGTCCTAGAAATACCATGTTAAAAAGAAAAAAATAACTTGAGCAACACAACAGCAACATAGCTCTTAGGAAACAAATATCCCCATAAAAATAAGTCAGCTTTCCATGTTATGGAGAAACTTGACATATGCTACCAGTTCTACAACCTGGAAGATATCATCTTTCAGTGAAAAAAGCAAATGATTTGTGAAACACCTCACTGTCGAACATGGTCCAAGAATGGAATTGAATTGTTCTTGGATTAGGCTTTCATGCCCGTCCCAGGTGTTGTGGATAGGAGTGAGTTTACTTTTATTTATTACAATTGGCTATTATTACTTGCTTATACACCTCAAAGGGAAAACATGTTTTTGCCACGTTCAGCTTGTCCTTGTGACTGTACACCTTACTTATGTGACTCTACTTAACCCTCAGAGTATAAATTGTCTGATGCTTTGAATTAAGTTGCCTATTGCATTCGAGTTTAGTCTGCCTCATTTTTAGGCTCCATTCTCCCAGATTCCACCACCTAAGAGCAGTAAACACCTAATAATACTGTAACTAACTAAACGTGAAGAAGCCATGGTTTCTACATTTTTTTTTTAAAGATTTATTTATTTATTATGTATACAGTATTCTGCCTACATGAATGCTGGCAGGCCATAAGAGAGCACCAGATTTCATTATGGATGGTTGTGAGCAACCATGTGGTTGTTGGGAATTGAACTCATGACCTCTGGAAGAGCAGCCAGTGCTCTTAACCACTGAGCCATCTCTCCACCTCCACATATATTTTTTTTAAAGATTTATTTATTTATGAGGTATACAGTGTTCTGTCTGTATGTATGCCTGCAGGCCAGAAGAGGGCACCAGATCTCATTACGGATGGTTGTAAGCCACCATGTTATTGTTGGGAATTGAACTCAGGACCTTTGGAAGAGCAGCTAGTGCTCTTAACGGCCAAACCATCTCTCCAGCCCAGATTCTACATATTTAAAAACACAGAAATTAACTGCATTCTGGTCTGGTGGCTCAGTCCTGTAACTCTAGGTACTCAGGAGCCTGAGGCAGGAGAAATGAAAGTTCAAGGTCTATTTGGGTTACAGAGTAAGATCCCAGCTAGCCTGGGCAACTTAGTAAGACCCAACTGAAAAGAAAAACCCAAATGTACAATAGGGCTGAGAACTTAGTCCAGTGGCAGAGTGCTTGACTAACCCACAAAAGGCCCCATGTCCAATCACCAATACAAACAACATAGAAACCAAACTCCCTAGGATAACGGAGAATCCGTAAAGTCACTAGGAATTCTTTTCAACTTACCTTCTCAGTAATGCTCCACGGCATCTTAGGCAGGAAGCTAAGGACAGCCTGGGAGAAAGGCTGGTGAGGAACATCATGCTCAAGCAACAAAACTTCGGTCTCTGTCTCTTTCTCTCCAACATCACCTAAATTTTTAACAAAGTGTCCCTGAAATCAAAAGGTATTATCAGAAAGGCACACTTTGCAACTAATTAATATTTTATTATACTAAATCTTCCAGCACTCTATGTATCACCTCAGTATTTCTAAATCTTTCTCTAACATATTAAAAACAACCCTTTGGCCTGGTGATGGTGGCACACACCTTTAATCCCAGCACTTGGGAGGCAGAGGCAGACAGATCTCTGAGTTCGAGGCCAGCCTGGTCTACAGAGTGAGTTCCAGGACAGCCAGGGCTACACAGAGAAACCCTGTCTTCAGGAAAAACAAACAAACATACAAACAAACAACACCCTTTGGGCCTGGAGAGATGGTTCAGCAGTTAAGAACACTGTTGTTCTTGCAGAGGACCCAGGTTCGACTGCCAGCATCCACATGATGACTCACAGTATCTGTAACTGCAAATAGATCTAACTGACAGCCCCTGCTAGGACCTCCCTGTACACAGGCATACACTGGGGTACAGACATACATGCAGGCAAAATGCCCACACACAGGAAAGCAAACAAACAAGAAAGCAAAAAGATTTTCGGTCAATCAGAGGTGAAAATGACAAGATTTTTCAACTGCCTTTGAGAGCCTGGTCCTTAGACCACAATGCCTATGTTTAGTTCCTGTTAATTTTCAATGTAAAATCTACTTTAAAAGCAATACCTTCAAAATTTGGTTAAAATTTATTTAGGACACAAATGTTTCTTTCATAAAGTTTATCAGTAAAGGTTGTTTGGCGATTTGAGCAAAAGCCACTTTTACTCCATTACTTACACTAGAATTAGATAAAATTTATCTATGCTACTTACTAGGTAACCATGAAATAGTTGTGTACATTTTCACTAAAAAAAAATCAACAGTATTTGTCACAAACTCTAATTAAATACATAAAGGTAAAGTTAATATTTTAAGCTTACATTTGGATATCTAGAATTTCTAGGCCAACCATCAATAGCGACAATAATTCTCCGTCCTTCTAATGCAGAAGCCTGTCTGGTTTCTATCCGAACTCGTGGAATTCTTTTATCAGCAGGTGTAAAGAGATGTCTTCTTGACTAGAGAAAATTAAAAAAATTATTTACCATCCTGGGGATCAATCATAGTAGCCCTAGAACATGCTAGACAAGTCCTGTACCACTGAGTTACACCCTAGCAGGGGAAAAGCGACTGTATACAGAGTCTGGAGACAGGGCAGAGAGAGCGCTTTGAGTTCTAAACAGTGACCACCAGTGTCCAGTCATGGTGACAGGTACTTCACTCACCTCCTTAATGTCAGACTTGGAAAGCATGCCACAATACGGTCTCCAGTTCCTTTTGATGATGCCCACAACTCGACCGGTAGGCCGTAACATTTTTTCACTTACAGCAGTCTTAAGCTGAAATACAAAAACAAAAATCTTCCATTATTTTTCTAAGTAAAATAAAGTAATTTTTCTTCCAATTTAGAATATGCACATGGACACTAATGCATTTCAGGTAGCAAATAATGACATGAAATTCAGAACCTTTATGCCTCAAAGTTCTAGACATGAGCATACCAACTGCACAATGCTCATTGTTCCATGATAATAAAGCACTCCATAATTGGTAAGTCAAGAAGCACGCTGCTGAATAAATGTGTCAGACCTTCCTGTTTTTCAATTTAATATAAGGATTTACTGACAAAAACACATGCAACTCTAGGATTATGAGACTGAGACTTAGTACCAGTTTAGATTAATTAGATATATGTAGTTACTAATTAGGTACTATGCTGTGGGATGTTCTGTATGGCAAATGTGTTGCTAATTAGTCAATAAATAAAACACTGATTGGCCATTGGCTAGGCAGGAAGTGTAGGCGGGACAAGGAGGAGAATAAAGCTGGGAAGTGGAAGGCTGAGTGAGAGAGACACTGCCAGCCGCCATGATGAGAAACAGCATGTAAAGATGCCGGTAAGCCATGAGCCATGTGGCAGGGTATAGATTAATGGAAATGGATTAATTTAAGCTGTAAGAACAGTTAGCAAGAAGCCTGCCACGGCCATACAGTTTGTAACCAATATAAGTCTCTGTGTTTACTTGGTCGGGTCTGAGGCTGTGGGACTGGCAGGTGATAGAGATTTGTCCTGACTGTGGGCCAGGCAGGAAAACTCTAGCAACAGTACTATGTAGTTATTACAGTGAACATGTCATGTTGGATCTAATCCATTACAAAATAAAAGCATCTTTGACAGTTCTATCTTATCCTAAATTAAGAGTCAAATAAAGAATGTAAACCACTAGAAATAGATCCTATAAAATTATACCTCTAACAATCCCAAAGGATTGGATTCTGCAAGAATGTTCTAGTAAGACTGCAGGAAATTAAATATAAGTAATGAAAAGAGGAGCTACACGTGCTACATTGAATACAAGTGTGTTATCCTCATAAAACAGGTAAATAGGTCACTTCTAATAGACTTAATAACAATGAGAAATAACTCATCCTACCTGATAAATGTATTAGTAGAAATGCAATAATTAAGCATGTCCAAATGCAAAGACCCAGAAGCATGTTTTCTAAGAAAATTTTAACATTGCAAAAAAAATTTCAGAAAGTTTTACATTTCTATTTACTTAAACTTCATTAATTCAGATCATATACTGAATGTTAACAGACTTCCACTTTCATACTAAACAACTCTAAATACTTAAACTCATTTGAGTACAATATCACTGAAAGAATATGAGTTTGTGGACTTAGAACAGAAATCAACTATGCACATAGCCTGCAAAACTTGTATTAAAATTGAGAGTACAGAACTTGAGACTGGAGAGACGGACGGCTCAGTAGTTAAGAGTACTGGCTGCTCTTCCAAAGGACCTGGGTTTGATTCCCCAAATCCACATGGCAGCTCACAACTGACAGTAATTCCAGCTCCAGGGGATCTGACATCCTTTTCTGGCTTCTGAAGGCAGTGCACACACATGATGTACAGACATCCATGCAGGCAAAATACCCATACACGTGAAATAAAAATGAATAAACCTTTAAAAAAAGTTCTGAACTGTGATTTCACTCAGTAAATATGAAAACAATGGCATGTTAAACAGTACAACAATACGGACGAAAAACAAAACTTGCATTCTCTCATACCATGAGTTCTCTCTCCTCATCTTTCTCCACATCATCTTCATTTTGACCTTCATCTTGTAAAACCACAGAAGACGGTGCCACCCACTGACTCTTGGGCAGAAGCTCCACAGCCACAATGTCTTCATGAATAGCTCTGTTTAGATGTTTAAGTCCTTGTATAAGTATCTGTGTAAACCAGTAAGTGGCATGGTATGTGTTGAAATAGATTTAATGACAATAATGAAAAAGTCATCTAATAGAGGGCAATATTCTAACCATTGCAATATAATATCTAATTCTCTTAATGGTTTTCCTATTTTAAAATAATAAGCCATGTCAGGCTTATTGGGTAAAATTGTATTACACAAACTTAGTTTATCTGAATTTGGTCCCCAGAACCCATGGTGGAAGGAGAGAACTGACTTCTGAAAGTTATCCTTAATTTCTCCATCACACTTTGGCAGTTCACTCCCAACTCACATATCTACATCATATATACACAATCTTAATCATTTTAAAAATTAAAATAAAGTACTATTCTTTATATACTCTTAATTTTTAAACTTCAAGGGGGAAAAAAAATTTCAGGAAATATGGGTTTTGTTTAGAACTCCACCATAAACAATGGCAATTAAATACTTGGGAAGATCAAACTACTTAAATCTCAAGATCTTGGCTGGTAAAAATGAAAACACAACTACTTTCATGGCTTGGGGTTGAAGACTAAGGAAAATGCAGCAAGTCAAAAGTTAGACAAATTTGATAAGTAAAACACTCTAGAGCTGCTATCATGTGTTTGTGAAGCCTCCTTTTTGTTGTGCATATATTATTTATTACAAGTAGATATATGAAACAGAAATATCTCATTTTATAGTATTTGATGATGATTCTCTTAAAAGGTGAGTTAGTAGAAAACTTTTAAATAATCAGTCTCATAAAAAAGTCATTTATTAGCTGAGCAATGGTGGTGCTCACCTTTAATCTTAGCACTTGGGAGGCAAGCAGGATCTCTGTGAGTTCGAGGCCAGCCTGGTCTACAGGGTGAATTCAAGGACAGTATGGCTAAGCATAGAAACCCTGTCTCAAAAAACCCAAGCCAAGCCAAAAAAAAAAAAAAAAGGTCCTTTATTGTACTAGTATTTATTACTCTTTTACCAACTAGGAAGAGAAGAAGGTAAGGTGGAGAAGCGGCTCTGTCATAAGGTGTGTCTTAGAAGCATGCAGATCTGAATAAGCACACAGACCACAGAAAAATCATGGGCACAGTGGTCCACACCTGTCATCCAGCCCTAAGCAGGTAGAGACAGAGGATCTCTGGAACTTACTGGCCAGTCAGTCCAGCCTAACTACTGAGCTCTACGTCAAAAGAAAGTCTATCCACAGGAAAGAGGCCACGCTTCTAAGGGTGTCACCTGTGGCTGTCTTCTGACCTCCACGCACAGGTACATACATGCACAAGTTAATTAAAAATAAAAAGTGAGGAAAATTTAAATTCTCATACAAAAACTGTAATGAGCACAAGGTATTTTAGTGTATAAAGAATTTATACAGGGGCCAGAAAGATGGCTCAGGAGAAATCTTAGGCTTACCACTAAGCCTAAGATTCTAAGTTCAATACCTAAGACCCACTCTTTGCAAAGAGAACCAACTCCTGTTCAAGTTTTTTTTCTGACCTCCACACATATTGTGCATGCACATATACATCACAAAAATAAAATTAAAAAAAAACTTTAAAAGGCAAATTTACATACTGTCTTAGTTAGGGTTTCTATTGCTGTGATGAAACACCATGACCAAAAAGCAAGTTGGGAAGGAAAAGGTTTAGTTGGCTTACACTTCAACATTGCTGTTCATCACTAAAGGAAGTCAGGACAGGAAGTCAAACAGGGCAGGATCCTGGAGGCAGGAGCTGATACAGAGGCCATGGAGGGAAGTTGCTTACTGGTTTGCTTCTCAAGGCTTGCTCAACCCACCTTCTTCTAGAACCCAGGACCACCTGCCAAGGAATGGCACCATCCACCATGGGCTGTGCCCTTCTTTACTGATCACGACTGGAGAAAATGCCTGACAGCTGGATCTCATGGAGGCATTTTCTCACCTGAGACTCCTTCCTCTCTGATGGCTCTAGCTGATGTCGACACACAAAACCAGCCAGTACACATGCTTACCTCTTTTTCATCATCTTTGTCTCCATGAATCCACACTGTAGCTTCTAAATAATTTTCCCTGCTAGCTCGAAATGTTCCTTGAAGGTATGAACCAGATTTTATGCCTTGTTGGAGCTTACTTAAGGGAAGGTGCTCTGAAAATATTATTTTTCCACTTTCTATTTCATTCTATGAAATAAGCAAATCAAAAGTCTGTTATTTAATGTACTGTTTTCAAGAGCATCATACAAGTTAAAAATCTACTTTATGAAATATACAACTGATTTTAAACTAAGAAGAATATATTTTCAGGGCAATGCTATCTAAAACAACTTGCTGTAATGAAAGTGCTATCTTTTCAATGATGTTCAACATGGTAGACACTAGGTACAAATTTTCTGAAGAGTTGAAATATGTATAATACAGCTGAGAAAATGGATTTTAAAATTTAAATTACATTTAAGCATCAACATGTAACTAGTAACTAGTTATTAGAGAGGGTACTCCAAAAAAACCTATTCCAAAAGGCCAGTCCAGCTTGCATCTTCTAGCATTCTTTTAGTTTTGTAAAGGAGTTAAAGACAAACAGGATGGGAGAAAAATTGTTAAAGAAACAGAATGGTTCGGAACCTAGGGCCTATGGTGACACTTTGCGCAGCCTTGGTGTAGGGAGGAGGGGCTTGGACCTGCCTCAACTGATGTACCAGGCTCTGCTGACTCCCCAGGGGAGACCTTGCCTTGGAGGAGGTGAAAATGGAGGGGGGGGGGAGGCTGGGGGGGTGGGAGTAGGGAGGACAGGGGAATCTGTGGTTGATATGTAAAATGAATAGAAAATCTCTTAAAAAAAAAAAAAGAAAGAAAAGAAACAGAATGGATATATGTATCTTGTCCTATTAGATACATCTACTTTGGTAACAACAGCTATCATTGTTATCAGATAATAACACTTGAGTCATGAAAGAGGATAAAAAGTGAACTGTTTTTTCTTTTTGATGAGGTAGATTAAGCACTTAAAAATATATTTGATAGTCAAAGTGTGAAATTCAATGTGAAGTTCCACAGCTTCAGAATGGTCACTAAGTGTACAGAAAGTCATTAAGACTTTGGGTCTTATTAATAATACTGCATATTTTTTATTTGTGAGGCCTTAAGATAACATTTTTAATTAAAACAATAGCTACCATTTACATTTATCATAGCTATGTGCCAAGCAACGAGACAAGAATTACATGAAGCTTCCGACTATACTCCATTCAGCTCTGCTAATAACGGCATAGTTATTGCTATTTAGTTTACATCAAGTCAATTTATTTAGCAACATCATTTCAATAAGCCAATCACAATTATCTTTTCTTGTTTGGTTGTTTATAACCTCACTCTGTTCCTATTCTAGCTTATTGGCATGTTCTAATTTATAAATAAGTCTAATGTCCAAGATGGCTATTTTTATATTTTCTTTTTTTCAAAAACAGAACATACTGAAACATACCATTTCTTCAGACAAACAAGCAAGACGATCTATAAGTTCAGGGTTGGCAGTCAGGCTCCTTACATATTCTTCACCTGAAAAATAAGTTAATGTTTTTAAATTTAAGGGTCCATAATTTTATCTAGGCATGAGAGAACATGGGTGATCTTGTTTTGATAGTACATCTGCCATTTTTTATACATGAAACAAAAACTAAATCTGTTGATGTGATCATAACTAAAAAGAAGCAATGGGTCTAGTATACATGAATTTTTACTATGTCAACTGCAAATAGTGAGGAAAAATTAACAGCCACTATTTACAACTGCTTATTAGCTCACTAGCTGAGAAATTTAAAATGTAAAAAGAACGTGGGGCGGTAGTGGCGCATGTCTTTAATCCCAGCACTCAGGAGGCAGAGGTAGAAGGATCTCCATGAGTTCCAGGACAGCCTGGTCTACAGAATGAGTTACAGGACAGCCAGAGTTGCTGTTATTCAAAGAAACCCTGTCCCGAAAAACCAAAAGTAAATAAATAAACATAGTAAAAAGAAGTCTTTAAAATAAAATGTAGAAAGAAAGATGGCTCAGCAATGAAAGTCAGCTGCTGCTCTTGCAGGGGACCCTATTTCAGTTTCCAGCACCAACACGGCGGCTCATACCCATCCCTAATTGCAGTTCCACAGCTTTGGACACCCACTTCGGACATCCAGTCAGGGCATGCATGTGATGCACATACATACATGCAGGCAAAAGATCCGCACATTAAAAATTGAAAAATATTTGCTTCAAATGTAAAAAGATCATAAGAAATTATACAGGACAATGAGATAATGAGTCATGTGAACATTTGGCCTGATACTAATTTTTATATACAGTTGCAAACATGCATACAAGCGTCTATGTTCAGACCTACATGTGAAAGCTGGTATTCCCTCTTGTACAGCTTTTTCTTTATTTTTCTTGTCATTTGTTATAAGGATAACTTGTAGCTGACTTTCTGCTGACATTTTCTTCAAATGTTCGTTGTACCATTTTGCTGCTACTCGGATGGCTCTATCATTTCTGTCATTAGCATTCTCCCCCTGTTCTTGCTCTATGTAGGTCTCTCTAAATGTAAAAAAGGAGGAAACCACAAAATACAAGGTAAGCAGCAGAAACAAGGACGTGTAAAAACTTGAGTGGTCTGACAGGCACTGAAGTGAAAAGTCAGTGGTATACATATTTAACTTGAACTTCTACGGTCAAAACAATTCTGTTAAGATCAAGTTCTCAAGACAACAATTTTCTGGAGAAAAAATTTATGTTATTAATGGGAAAATATAGAGGTTCAAATAGTTTCATTTCACAAAAAGAATTAGAATTCAGACTTCACACTGGGGTGTTAAATAATAGTTTCCTGGGTGGGAGGGATTAATAGAACTTTGGAAACCAGATAATAAAACTCTACTCAATAAACCATGGATTAACAGCCAACTGCTAAGCTCTACAGTGTGACCAACTGTCACACTGTATGATCATGTGATTCAATGGCTACTCAATCCATGATCCATGTAGATCATCCATGGTCAACACTAAATACATAGCAAAGACTATGTAGAACCTATAAGGCCACAGCTCTCAAATATGAAAATACATTTACATACTTCTTTAAGTCTGTTCTTCAAAGCCATATTCTTAGTATTACTTTATTCCCTACCATTAATTGTACTTACTAATGCTTCCAGGGGTGTCCAGCCTTTGGACACTGCAACATAATTCTGTGCATCTACAAATGTGTTGGGCCACATTCATAACTATTCTGGTGCACAGGGGTCCTCTGGTTACAAATCTGATAAACCTAAGCTTATCCATAAAAGACATGGTCATAAAATTTGAATTTGGTTTTAACGTGACGGACTTAAGTAACAAAATCTACATGAGATTTGCTTAGTGTTCTAAAGTCTTCCAATCAGTTCCTATATTGCTAATTCCTACTCAAAGCACTTAACTAATAAACATCCTACTAAGCCTATGTTAGCAATCTGATGAGCATGTTCCACACAATCTTGGTCTTCTGGTATTAGAAAACAAGTGGTATCTGTTTCTGGAGTTTAAGGAGGTGCAATGAATAAGCAGCTCACAGGCACTTTTACTGTGTGTGTGTGTGTGTGTGTGTGTGTGTGTGTGTGTGTGTGTTTAAGCAATACTTAGTTTCAAGATATAAGAAAGGACTACACCTGACAGATATGGAAACATTTTGGATTACTACACTTGGGACTAATTGGGAATGCTATTGGAACACACTTGGCCTATATAGGCCAAACATGCTAAGCACCTACAACCTATAAAATAGTTTTCACACAAGAAAAAACTACTCAGTTCAAAATGTTAATAATTTCAAGGTTGAGAAAGTATCATAGATACCCATCATAAATTATTTAATTATAGGCAATCCCTTTATGTTCTGAGAGCACACATTGAGTTCAAAGGTCATGAACCTAAATTATAATGAAGAATTGTTTTTAGAAACCCAATTCAATAAATCAGCTGTAAGATATGAACCTTTAAAACTTATTAATCATAAATTCATATTTTAAAAATTTTTCACACACACACATTTTTAAGCCTATATGTTATTCACACCTTATGATATCGCAGGAGCCTGAATGATAGATCATTTTCAAAGAATCTATCATTCAACTCAATATACACAACTTAAATGGAGTATTTCTGACGCAAAGGTACTATTATAGCCAGTAGCTCCCAGTTTAAGGTGTGACCTCACTGACACTGTGATCTTACTTGAGCCCCACTTAGCAATGTTTTCTACACAGCTACGTAACAACCAAACAGCACGTCAAACTACAGACCGTCTTTGATCAGTGACTCCCAGGCACTTCCCTTTAAATTCCGAGAACTCTACGGTCTTCTGATACTTACTTATGGTGCTCATTAGTGAACGTATAGAAATGCTTCTCCTGGTTATTCGTCACATCCCTGATTCGTTTATATATAGGGGCACTCCGGTTTCTCACTTCCTGCAGGACTGTCTGGAGCACAATTACATTCCTGATAGCAGGGTCCTCCAGAACATCAATCTTAAAAACAAAAGCACAAAGTTAATTTTCCCATGTTCTCTTAGAAACTGTTTCTGTCAAAGCCTAAACTTCTGTTACAGTTTAATCCACTGACTCTCCGTTAGGCCAAAGCGTTACTCTGCTGCAGAAAAAGTGACAACCGTCACTTGGGCCCGGTAGGCTTGAGAAGAGCACCCGTACACGGACCGCAAAAGTTTGCAGTATTAAAGCTATGAACAAATAAATATGCTGGCCCACACAGTTTTTGTTCGTAGGCACTTACAAGCTGCCTGGGGGTCGCACTCTGGATGCCACAGAAGCCCAGGTCCCCGGCTTCCAGGCACTTATAATCTAAAGTAGAAGAGACACCAGGAGTTAGCAAATGAACGTGTCCAGAACTACGACTCCAAGAACCGAAAAACGGGAAGAAAAACAACATGGGGGAAAAGTACCTCGGCCTGGACAACGGGAAGCGAGGGTGGCCACAGTAGGGGCCTCTCCGCCCCAAGCCCCGCCTCCGCCCGGTTCCCTGCCTGCCACGCCCCCTCGTCACCACGCGGCCCGCCGGGCCCCGTACCTGGTGCAGCAGCACGTTGGTGTCCGGCAGAAGGTAGTGCGGCCACGGGCAGAGGCTGCTCGCCTGGTCGCGGGGCTGCGACTCCAGGGCCGGGCCCGCGTGCGCCCCGTCGCAGGCCGCGCAGGCCGGGGCCCCGCAGCCGATGTCATCCCGCAGGTAGTGCTCGCGCACGATCTTCACCACGCCGCCCGCGCGGGTCTTCTTTAAGAACGTCTTGGACTTGAGCATCTTGCCTCCCGGCGTAGAATCCGGACCCGGGCGGAACCCAGACGGCCACGGAACGCCAGCGGAAAACACGTCGGATCAGAAACCGAGGCGCCTCAGCGAGCTGCCCCTCGCATTTCCTCTTCTTCCCCCCCGTCGCGAGCCGGGAAATACTCACGTCTCGCGAGAAAACATCAAGTCGGACTGGTAATGTGAGCTCCCTGATTCAGGTCGTCACGATTGGGCGAGAGTAGATCGTTTCCGCCCGCCGCTGGGCGGGGCTCTCCTGAGGACTCCAACTCCCAGCCTGCACCGCTTCGGACTGGCTTCCGGGGAGGGAGGGCCTGGGCACCTGCGCGCCCCGGCTTCTTCCGACTTCTTCAGGGCCAGGGCGGATGGTTGTCTTGGTGACCGCTCCCTAACGGTCTGGTGGCCTGAGATACTCGTAGAGGGTTTGCAGCCTGAGCTGCTGACTGAAGACGCCTTTGGTTCCTCCAAGTGTCCGAGGTGAGGCTGGTGTTAGCCTTGTATGCGGCATTACTGACGCTTCAAACAGCTCCCGGGAATCCGTTCCCCTTTCTTTCACGCGTGGTGCAAAGATGCTGAAATGCATCAAGTGGAGAATTTGTAAATCTTAGCCAAAGTGGGAGAAGCCCGTTCCTGGTCCTTTGTAACCCGCGCGAGGATTTGTCTTTGATTTCACCCTTCTTCACCCTTTCTCCTTAAAAAGGCTCCTTCCCCATCTAACTTCTGTGCAATCTTATATCGACAAAAACAGAAGGCATTCTCTCCTTGAGTTTGAGGTTCTTGGTATTAATGGGCTTTATCCTTTCTCTTTTACACGGCTGTATTTTCCTGTTTCCTTCGAGTAAGATTCTTGTTCCACTGCCATATTCGCGCACGCCTTTAATCTCAGCACTCAGGAGGCAGAGGCAGGTGGATCTCTGTGAGTTCAAGGCAGCCTGGTCTACAAAGCGAGTTCCAGGACAGCCAGGGCTACAGAAAAACCCTGTTTTGAAACACAAACAATAACAACAAAAAATACATATATATGTTTAAATTGGTCAAAGGGCTGAGTTCATGATAGAATTTAGTGACCGAAGCCGGGCGGTGGGGCAAACCTTTGATCCCAGCACTTGGGAGGCAGAGCCAGGCGAATCTCTCTGTGAGTTCGAGGTCAGCCTGGTCTACAGAGCGAGATCCAGGACAGGCACCAAAACTACACAGAGAAACACTGTCTAGAAAAACCAAAAGGAAAAAAAAGAATTTAGTGACTCAATATTTGATTTGAGCAGTAATTCATGGTAGTGATCTGGCATAGATTTGAGATCTTTCAGTGCCTAATGGTCTAGGCAGTCTTTAGTATCTCATTAATGCACTATATGCTCGTAATGGTTTTTTGATATATTTAAGTTTATTTCTTTTTACTCTACAGAAGACTGACCCAGAATAAGAAAATGTCTCGAAAAATTGCCAAGGAGTCAAAAAAAGTAAACATCTCTAGTTCTCTGGAATCTGAAGATATTAGTTTAGAAACAACCATTCATACAGATGATGTTTCCTCATCAGAAGAACGAGAGGGTAAAGTCAGAATTACCAGGCAGTTAATTGAAAAAAAAGAAATACTTCATAATATTCAGTTACTGAAAATTGAGCTATCCCAAAAAAATATGATGATCGACAATTTGAAAATGGATTATCTTACAAAGGTAAGAACAAATGCAAATTTTATTTTACCTGCCTTATTGTATTTAAAGTGAAGATAAATAAGAAGTTGGTATATAAGTCGTGTGGTGGCACACACCTTTAATCCCAGTACTCTGGAACCAGAGGCAGGTAGATCTCTGAGTTCTAGGCTAGCCTGGTTTACATGGTGAGGTTCAGGACATCCAGAGCTATGTAAAGTGTTTTAAATGTGAACATGGACGGATTACTTTTGTAGGCTTACTTTTTAAAGTGCAGCATTAGTGTAATATGTATTTTCATAGGAGTGATTTGTAGCCAAGTTTTGTGCTTCACCAAATGTGATGTGACTGACAAGTTTGATAAGAAGAATCAAGATCATGATTGTGTTGTTGAATAGGAGTTGTCCTTCTCTGGAAATCTGATTTCCTTGTTTCCTTCCTACACAGTTACTATGTGTCTGAGCGTTGCTGTATCACAGAAGTCAGGCTTAAGTGACCACTGTCTTTAGCAAGTGTGTCGTGTAGATAAGGATGGCCTGGCTCTTGTATTTCTGCCTTGTGTGCTTATTTAGTCCCAGGGTAGTTCATGGAATACCTGGTAGAGATTAACTAGCCCTAAGAAATAGTGAGCGATTACAAGACACATTTCTTTAGTGTTACTGCTTGTGTTCCTAAGAAAATCATTTCCTCCTGACCGTGAACTGACTTTACTCTTGTTCTTAGCTCTTCCTGTGTTAGTCTCTCTGTCCAGCACTGTTTCTTTTCGTTTCATTTGTACTTTCTCTTGTTAACTTGTTCTTCTATTTTAGTTCAATGCTGTGTATACTAAAATACTACAGTGGCCTTCTACTAGAAAAAATATATTTATTTTGGGCCAGTGACATGATTTGGTGGGTAAAGATGCTTAACCATGCAAGCCTGGGGACCATCTACGGGCTACATGGTGAAAAGAGAGAGCTAACTCCTGAAAGTTGCTCTGGCATGCACACACTTGCACACATACATAACTTGAGAGTAAAAAGGAAGGGCTGGAGAGATGCCTAGGCAGTTATAATACTTCTCACAGATGGCCTGGGTTCGAGTCCCAGAACCCACAGTTCCAGGGGATCCAATGCTGTTTTCTGGCCAGTGAGGGAACCAGACACGAACATGGTACACATACATACACACAGGCAAAACATTCAAACACATAAAAATTCAGTAAACCATAAAATAAAAGATTGATTTAAATTTTTATTGTTTATTTATTTTTAAGGTGCTAGGGATCAAACCCAGAGCTTTCAGCTGCTTCACAAGTGCCCTGCCCACGAGGAAGCTGGAACAATTTCTTAACGGTGCCTCTCTAGAAAAAGCAGAAAATGGAGTTAGACTCATCTGTTTTAAAGGAGAAACAAGAAGGGAAAGGAAGGGAAAAGGAAACAATAGACAAACGCAGGACCAGTTAGTTGTGTAGGGCTTTACAGAAAGCACAGCATACTGGAGAACTGGAAGATTTCTCTGGGCTAGAGCCGTGTCTTCTTCAGTTAGTCACAGAGGAAGTTGTTGGCAACGGTCTCTTTAAGAGTACTCGGCTACAGTGTAGAAGTTTTCACAAAGACAGTTACTTGAAAGTGGTGAATATTTGTTAGCTATTTTAAAGGTAAGCTAAAGGGAGATGTGGAGGTTTGTGACCTATCAAGAAAGGAAATTGGTGGGGAACCTACAGTGGTCCAGGCAAGCATGTCACAAGAGACCCGTTTTCTTTTTTACTCAGAAGCTACAGGGTGAGTGAGTTTAGCAGTTACTCATTTTGTTTGGGGTGTTTCTGATATCAGCCATGTGGCAGTAAATGGAAGGTGTGCAGCACTCAGACTAACTGATGACTACCAGTATGAGCAGAGTGCATCCATGAAGCTCCCCGCTGAGTGAGCTGTGCATGTGAATTAAGGACAAAGCCTGGCACAAACATTTCTGAGACAGTAGCTTCAGCCCAGATTCTTTGAAGACTCTTACTCTGTTTCTTCTAAGTGTTTGTTGTTGTGTTAAGGGAAAGCTGAGTGTGTAAACCGTGTTCTCTCTGTTCAGATTGAAGAGCTGGAGGAAAAACTGAATGACGCCCTTCACCAGAAGCAGCTGCTAACTTTGAGATTAGACAATCAGTTGACTGTTCAAAAGAAAGATGCCAAGTAAGACATGTTTTTCACAAAAGCCTAACATCTATTTATCAACCAAAAGTCATGTTATTCTTGTTTATGCGTGCTGTTATGGGCTATAGTAGGGAAATTTTAAGTTAGACATGCTTATTATCCTCACATGCAGACCACCAAAGGGCAAGTTGCTTTATAACAGTATACAATTGCACAGTTAAAATTCAACATTTATTCAACAAATACTGGCCCTAAAGCAACCCATAAATTATGTAAGGAGCTTTCTGAATTGACCACAACTTGGTATGTAGATAACCTTTTTCTTCCTTCACTTTTAAAACCTTCTGCACTGTCACAGCTGTGTCGTATACTATTACTGTGCCTGTGTGTTTTCTCCAGCTAGATGTATACCTATTAACAGTGAACTAAGTCTGGTGGAATGGCTCCCACCTTTAATCCCAGCTCTCGGGAGGCAGAGGCAGGCTGATCTCTGTGAGTTTGAGGCCAGCCTGGTCTAGAGAGCTAGTTCCAGGACATCCAGAGCTGCACAAGAAAACCATGTCTCGAAAAACAAAAAAAGGAGTTCAAGCTCATCCTTGGCTACGTAGTGAGTTGAAGGCCATGGCCAGTTGAGGCCTTGTCTCAAACAAACAGGCAAAGAAATGAAGTAAAAATTTATTGTTTACTCTCAAATGTACCTATGCCAATTATACCTATGTCATTTAATTTAAAGTGATATAAACAATGACATTTTAGTAGAAAAATCTGTATTGTTTCTATAAAAACAAAAATAAGTTCATTGGAAACACTCAATGAAAGTGAATAGCAAGGTTATAAAAATAGCCCAGCAGTTAAGAGTACTGACTGCTCTTCCAGAGGTCCTGAGTTCAGTTCCCAGCAACCACAGAGTAGCTCACAATCTAATGTACTCTTCTGGTATGCAAGCATACATGCAGACAAAGCACCTGGTAACTCATGCCTTTAATCCCAGCACTGGGAGAGGCAAAGGCAGGCGGATCTCTATGAGCCAAGTCTGCTCTACAGAGTGAGTTCCAGCCAGCTAGAGCTACATAGCAAGACTTGTCTGAAAATAAACAAATAAATAACAAGTCAACCGAGGCAAGACAGGTATAAAGACAAAGCAAAACCATCAATGAGGGGTGTTGGTGGCGCACGCCTTTAATCCCAGCACTCGGGAGGCAGAGCCAGGTAGATCTCTGTGAGGTCGGGGCCAGCCTGGGCTACAGAATGAGTTCCAGGAAAGGCGCAAAGCTACACAGAGAAACCCTTTCTCGAAAAACCAAAAAAAAAAAAAAAAAAAAAAGTCAATGAACATTATCTTTCAGATTTTTGTCGGTGTCTTTTAAGCTCTCCTCTAGGATAGGGAAATGGCTCAGAGGTAAAATGATTGCTGAAAGACCTGAGTTTGAATTCCCAGTAAAAGCTGAGAGTGGTGGTATGTTCCCAGAACCCCAGCACAGCAAGGGTGGAGACTAGTAGATCCCAAGAGCTCACAGGCCAGCCAGTCTAGGATGGTGACCTCTAGGTTCAGTGCATGCTCCTGTTTTTAAAAAGTAAGGTGAAGAAACAGCTGAGAAAGACATTATGACATCAGCTTCTGGCCTCCACACTGCTGGGATGGGTCAGTGGTTGGCTTCGCTGGTTGAATGAATACTTTATGGGGTTCAGTGTTAACTGCATTAAAGAGATATGTCTTGTAGTACCAAGATCAAAGAGAAATGGAAATTAATAACGAGAATCCAAAGCCAACATATAAGGATTAAGACTTTAGCAGATTAAATGTATAATATTGTGATTTGAATTTTTGGTTACTACTTAAGAATGTTGGTCTCTAATAATTTGGGATTATATGTTTACTAATCTGTATGGATTAGTCACTTCATGTTTAATTAATTAGATAAATCAGCACTCATGATAGCCAAGAATACTATATGGAACTCAGAAAAATCTCAGTGATTTTAAAGCTTGCCATGAATTCTCTCAATGTAGGAAATATCAAGAACTAATGAAACAAGAAATGGAAACCATTTTATTGAGACAGAAACAACTAGAAGAGACAAATTATCAGCTAAGAGAGAAAGCTGGAGATGTCCGTCGAAACCTGCGAGACTTGGAGCTGACAGAAGAGCAGTATGTGAAGCTGAAATCCTTTCCTGAGGACCAGCTCTCCATCCCTGAATATGTGTCTGTAAGTGTCCTGAGGACCAGCTCTCCATCCCTGAATATGTGTCTGTAAGTGTCCTGAGGACCAGCTCTCTGTCCCTGAATATGTGTCTGTAAGTGTCCTGAGGACAAGCTCTCCATCCCTGAGTATGTGTCTGTAAGTGTTTTGTGTCATCTGTGCAAAACTCAAAAGCTGGCGGGAGTGGCTCATGCTGTAATCTCAATCCTTAGGACATGGGACAGGTGATCAGCTCCTACAGCTTTGTAGTCAGTTGGAGGCCATCTTCTACAACAGGAGTCCTTGTTTCAACACACACACACACACACACACACACACACACACACAGGGGAAAAAAACATAAAGCTCCATCCATTCTCAGACTGCAATGGGCATTTATGTAGAGGCCTTCTTCATATATTTGTTTTTTATTTTTCTGTTTTAAGTTAGCATGCAAAGTAGTGAGTCATTTTGATGCATATGTGACATTATGCATTGTTTTCTCTTGTCCTCTCCTGGAGTCTCCCCTAACTGCCTGTCCTCGCTGCAGCTGGTTCCTTTCCTCCCCGTGAGAGGTCCCCTCCTCTGCTCTCCTTTACACGTCATCAGGTACTCTCTCTATTTCCTCATGACCCCTTTCCTGGGTTCAGAGATACACACATTTCATTTTAAATTAGGTTCCACATAGGAGAGAAAACATAGTGTTTGTCTTCTGAGTCGGTCTGGATCAAGAAAGGAGGCAGGAGAAGGAGACGCATGAAGGATAAGCAAGCTTAAATAAAAGAAAAAGTGGAGGACTGTTACAGGGGAAGAGATATGGGGAAGAGGTTAGAACAGAAAATAGATCTCTCAATTATGAAGAAGTTCAAAACCAAAGTCAGATAAGTGAGAAGGGGATAGAAACAGAAAGATACGAGTATTTTAAGCAGGTACAATCAAAGTAGCACAAAAATAAAGGGAGAGATGGAGAAACATGGAGGGAAAAGAAGAAGAAAATATATGGCCTAATGAATAATAATATGCAAACAAAATTAGATGTGTATTTGTAGACTATAAAAACAATTTTTAGTGCTGTAAAGTTAAAAATACTAAAAAGTGCACCAAAGGGGGAAAATCATAATAGCAAAAAAGATTAAAAACAAAAAGAAAGACAGAATGAAAACAAGAAGAATGAAGCATCAGAGCAGCTTCCTGCTGGGCCTCAGAAGTTGGAGATTGCCAGTTATATCCGTGGAGACACAATTAATTATTCATGTGTGCTCTAGGCTTCCCTGAGGCTTACGCTGTTTGGAATACTATACTGGACCCTGTAGATGAACGGTCTTGTTAAATGAGAAACGCAGAGCCAATGCAGAGATGAAAGCCCAAGAGGTCAGAGCTAAAAACTTTACCCTTCACTGCTGCTGCTGTCCTCTTCAGCAAGAGACCTACTTCCTGTCTGTCTTTTTTATAGACTTTCTATTCTGCCTTCTCATTGGTTGTAAACCCAACCACATGACCTCGTCACTGTCTGTCTGTACAGACCTCCAGGTCTTCTATGGCTGGTATTGAGATTAAAGGCGTGTGTCTCCATGCTGGCTGTATCCTTGAACACACAGAGATCCACCTAGCTCTGCCTCCCAAGAGCTGGGATTAAAGGTGTGCACCACCACCGCCCAGTTTCTGCTATGGCTTGCTATTAGCTCTGACCTCCAGGCAACTTTATTTATTAACATACAAATAAAATCACATTTCAGTATAATTAAAATATCACCATAGGACACATACCAGGTGTCTCCTCCTTGACTGTGGTAGCATTGTGGCCATAGATCCTTGCTGGCCACACTAAACTTTGTAGTCTTTTGGTTTGTCCCGTGTTCTAGTTAGTTGGAGATGTCCCTCACAGGTGTTAGTAGTGTGGGAAGCATCCATAGCAGGTCTGTGTAGGAAGAGAACCTGTCTTTGTCCTTGCCTAAACTCTAGACTCTGATCCTGCTGGAAGGATGCAGCTATGGTAATCAGCTGGAACTTCAGGGGTTCTTGGGCTCTGTCTGTAGTAGGGAATGGGACATCGGTGGCTTCAGCAGTTGACTGATGCATCTGTTGCCATCAGGTCCAGGGCTATTGACTCTAGGACTGTTCTTAGCTGAGGTAGGTCCTGGCCACTGAGGGCAGCACTGTATTTCTCTGTACACCTCTCTGCCTGAACCTAGCCTCCAGCTGCTTGTACTTTCCTCTGGTCAGCTTCCAGTCACCCTGCTGTCCACTGTTGCCTCCCCCTTGGGCTTTTCCTCCCCCTGGTGTTGTGGCAGACCAAACTGAGACTCCCTGACCTGTGGTTGTTCCAAGTTCTTAGGCCGCTAGGGTAGATCAGTTTGCAACAGTAGCTTTTGTCTCAAGATGACTGTTGCTTGCCCCCTAAGTCACATGGAAAGACAACAATGAGATTTCCCTCCACTGCTGACCCACTCCTGTGGGAATGAGTGTCCCACCAAAACTTTGAACTAGATCTGAGGTTCTTGGGGGCTCGGGCTCGTCCTGAGGTTAGAACTGCTGGCATTCATTTGGTGTACCTTTTGAAAGCCACTTCTGGTCACCCACCCTCTCCTACTAGACTCAGCTTGTATGTGTTATGTATGTGTACTGTTGCATGTGCACATGGATGTGCATGTGTGTAGAGGCCAGAGGACAGCCTTGAGTGTTTCTCAGACATAGCTTTATTTTTATTCATTTACTCATTTATTTTTGAGACAGGGTCTCAATGGCCTGGAACTTGCCAATTAATTAGAATAGTGAACCCCAGGAATCTTCTTGCTCCACCCTCCCAGCACTGGGTACTAATCATGTGCCACCACACCTGGCTTTGTTATATGGGTTCTGGGTATTGAGCTCAAGTCCTCCTGCTTCTGGGAGACATTGACCAACCCTAGCCCCTCAGCTCACTTCCTACCAGTCCATGCTCCATCTTTTTTCTGTACCTTTCAAGTATTCTTTTATTTCCTTTGTGGATTCCTGAACCCTTTCTCTCTTTGGCATAGCCTTGTTTGTCTTATTCTGACTCTCCTCCTCTGGCTCATCCAGAGGCAAGTCAAACCTATCTCACCCCAAGGGTGTTGCTTTTGAAACACCCAACGACCCTCATGAAAATGGAGAGTACATTTAAGACCAAAATTGTAGTGACTCCATAGTCCATAAAATGAGTCATTTTCTGGTGGTTTTAATATTCTCTAAGGGGAAAACTATGAGGCTGAACCAGATTAGTATTGTCTGGGATGAATTAGGAATTGTGGGGGGGAGAGTGGCGTTTTTACAGTTATTAAGGGGTAAAGATGGGGCAGAGTCTTGGTGATAGATTAGTTCAGAATCTAGTATTCCCTTTTTTTTTTTTTTTTTTTTTTTTTTGGTTTTTCAAGACAGGGTTTCTTTGTGTAGCTTTGGAGCCTGTCTTGGAACTCGCTCTGTAGCCCAGGCTGGCCTCGAACTCACAGAGATCCACCTGCCTCTGCCTCCCGAGTGCTGGGATTAAAGGCATGCGCCACCACCACCTGGCAGGAATCTAGTATTCCTAAACAAACTTGTACTTAGGCCTAATTTTTGGAGTGAGTCTCAAGTCAGTTTGGTATCAAGACAGCCTTCTGGCCTAAAGAGTTTTTGTTTGTATGGGCATATCCATTTTATTTGCAATATTTGAGATTAAACCTTAAGGAAACAATTTAGGCACAAGAAGGGTTGGGTACGATGTACTTGTCTGAAGTCCTGGCTACTTAGAAGGCTGAGGCAGGAGGATCTCTTGAACCTAAGGGTTCAAGGTGGCCAGCCTGAGCAATATAGCAAGACTTTATCTAAAATAAAAATGCAAACTTAGAGACACTCTGTTTGCTTTAAAAGTCACAGTATCATCATCCTCATCTATCAATGAGAATCGAATCGGACAGAGTCATTCTTAGTATCACTAGGAAAATTCTTTTCGTTTTGTGAGTTCCCTGAAAGAATGGAGATGAGTGACAGGCCGAGGGCCAGGAGTCCCTAAAGCACACACTGACAGCTGTGGTTTGTATTGGGTATGATTTTTACCTAAGAGCCTTCTTTTCCCCATTTGTGAAGCAGCTGATACTATACCTGTGTTTCTGTTGTAAAGATTAATGTGAGTGTCTAAAACGTGTTCAGTGCTTAGGACAGTGCTCACTGTGGCTTTGTGAACGAGCAGTGCTCCCTACTGTCTGCTGGTGTGGGAGTTGTTCTTGGCTCTCAATGGGTTAAGGTTTCTGGATCAGTGACTTGAAAGAAAATCAGACATTAGCTTTCTGTCCAGCTTTTGATTGAACTGGTAAGTTAGAGTTTTTCTGACCAACACATACTGTCTAAAACAAATACTGTAAGTGCTGTCATTGAAAATTCATTCATAGTAATATAAAGTATACACATTTTGGGGTTTCAGTATTCTTTCACACTTTGGCATGAAATAGTATTCTAACTGATTGATGTACATTTCACTTCCTTAAGGACCAGCCTTAGCACTTGGCCACTTATTAGATAGGGTGTTTTTGCAATACACTCATATGTTAAGGACTTTAGATTACATCCCTATGTAATAAGTAATCCTGAATTGTTCTCTCCTGACTCGTTGATGGCTTCTTAGGTTCTTAGAACCCTGTGGGTTGGAGTACTTGGGTGATGACAGGAAAATGGAAAATGGAGAGGTCTGAGTTGAGTGGGAATAGTGATAGGAGAGGTACCTTCTGATTCACTCGCAGGTCCCCTAACACTGCAGGGGAAGCCTCATTGTAGATTGTTGCCAAGAGCCTAGGATTAGAGCAAAGAGTAAAATGTATCTCTTCATCAAATTGAGATTTCAGTTGACAGAGCAGTGTATAAAATCCCTGCCTTCACAGAGCTTACCTTGCTGTAGAAGCTAACAAATAGCAACGTAAAGTGTTTTATGTGGAATGTCACCCAAGTGCTTCGAGAAAGCAAGCAGGGATGTAGAATAAGGAAGTCAGTTAACTTTGTAGGTTACTTTGTTATTATAAATTCAATTTGATTTATTACTGCTGTATCTGTGGAGAATGTATTCCCAGTGTGCTAGTATGAATCCTTGGTAGCATATTCTGTTTCCTGTATATGTATATCTGTGGTGAATTTTATATAAGATATTGGCAACAGGGCTAACAAAAACAATTGTACTAACATACCTTAATAAAATTACTTGACAGATTTCCAAATTTTCCAGATGCTATCTTTACCACAATTGAATGAGAGTGAGTAAACGGCCAGCAGAAAGTGAAAGCGGCCAGGGCATCCTGCTGCGCCAGGGCATCCTGCTGCGCGGCAAAGTGGCAGTGCCTGGTTCTCATTGGACTCAAGAGTGCTCATTTTCCTTTGTTTGTTTTTAAAGATTCGATTCTATGAGCTTGTAAATCCACTAAGGAAGGAAATCTCTGACCTACAAGTGAAGAAGAATGAACTGTCTGAAGAACTAAGTACGAACAAGGGCCAGCTGAAGCAGCTGACAGAGGTTGGTTTGATTTCTATTACTCTAGGAAAGACACAGCAACTTTCCCATGAGAACTTGTCGATGTTTGTGGGAAGGAGCATGAAAGGGCTGGAAAACGAGCCTAGGGTGCTGACTGCTGCAGCTCTTAGTGAGTCGTAAGTGAGAGACAATTGGAAGTCTTCATCTTAAAAATTGACACGATAAATATGCTTTTAACGTATAACCCACAGTATAGCATTTGTTGATGTAAGTCATTTTCATAATCAAATTTGTTTGAGATCACAAAACCAACCATATCTGAATGTTCTTGTGCAAGAAATATGCACAAAGGAGTTTATAATTTCTCTAGCTTTAGTACATAAAATGTAGGCTAGATATGGATGCCAATGGTAGGAAGAAAAGGAATGTATTTGACTTTTTTTTTTTTACTAGAGACTCATATGTTCTCCTGTGGCAGGACAGTCTTCACTAAAGTGTCAGGCTGGAACATTCTTGTTTATTCTGTGATCTTGACCAAGTCATTTAACATTTCTTTTCAAATGAAGAAAAATAGTTTGTCCTTTTTTTCCTTGGATCACCCATGTTTCTATTTGATAGTAAAATGTTATCTTCACCAAGTTTTGTACAAATATTTATGTGATGTCCTATTTCAAGGGCAGGTTTCTCAATGCTTTTACCCAAAAATAAGTCATATTTACTATATATTTTCAGTCCTGTACTTTGACACTTTGCACAGGAAGGAAGGGTCTAGCCCAGTCCCAGCCTGCTCTCTGTGTCCTGCTGCATAAGCTTGTGGCATCTTCAGCAATAAGGTCTCTTACCATCTCTCCTGGTGGACAAGCCACAGCAGCTGCAATTGCCTAGAGTGGTTTGGGACTCCGTGGCCAGCCACTCACTGGGAGGTGACATCGGGATTGTTTAGGAACCAGTGGCTTCTGGATGCAGCTCTATCCACATGGTGCCTGCAGTCAAGTATATATTCCATGTTTGTATTATCTAGTCATCAGTTGATAGACATCTAGGCTGATTCCATTTCCTTGTTATTGTAAATAGCTCACTAATACACTTGTATGCGCAAGTATCTCTGTGGTGAGATATAGAGTACTTTTGGCATATGTTTAGGTGATGTGGAAGTTCTGTTTTTAGCTTTTTAAAAAACTTCCACACTGATTTCCAAAGTGCTGCCCCAGTTTGCACTCCCACCAACAGTGAATATGGGTTCCCCTTCCTCTACATCCTCATCAGCGTTGGATGCCACTTGTTTTCTTCACGATGACCATTCTAACTGGGTTATATAAGATGGACTTTCAAAGTAGTTTTAATTTGTATTTCCAGGATTGCTAAGGATGTTGAGCATTTAAAAAAATACTTATTGTCTAATAATGGTAATTTTATTATTAAAGCAAGATAATTTATATCTGTCCTCACTTGCTTTGTGTTGTGATAAACACTATGACCTAAGCAACTTGGGGAGGAAAGAGTTTATTTCATCTTACACATTACAGTTCCTCATCTCAGGAAGCCAGGGCAGAGGCTCAGGTGAGCACCCGAAGGCAGGAACTGAAGCAGAACTATGGAGCAGTGCTACTTGCTAGTTTGCTCCGAGACTCAGAGTCATCTAACGTTCTTATATAGGCCTAAACCACCTGATGAGAGATGCCATTGCACAGTAGACTGTCAATTAACGATCAAGAAAATGCCCCATACTGTGACACTATGACCATAGCAACTCTTACAAGAAAAACATTTCATTGAGATGGTGGCTTACAGTTCAGAGGTTCAGTTCATTATCATCATGGTGAGGAGTCTGGCCGCATGCAGGCAAATGTGATGATGGAGGAGTAGCTGAGAGTCTTACTAGTAGGCAACAGGAAGTCGACTGAGACACTGGGCAGTATCCTGCACATAGGAAACCTCAAAGCCCACCCCCACAGTGACACTCTTTCTCCAACAAGGACATACTCACTCCAACAAAGCCACACCTCCTAATAATGCCTCTCCCTGTGAGATTATGGGGGCCAATTACAACAAACTACCACATGTGTCAATTTGACAACCAAGATTAATTAGAATCTGAATTATGTGATTTTTAAACAAAAATTTCAGACTAATATAAAAAGCAAGTGAGATTTTCAACAGGTAAGGACTGGAGAGACTATTGCAATCTATAAGGTAAGGTGTTAAGATCTGAGTTACTGAAGAGTCAGCTGGAGATGCTAGGTTACTGGGATTCAATTACTAATGAGAACTAGTCTTCAGTTCCTAGTTTACTAAAAATTCTAAATGAAATGGCCGGTTTCTCAATTGGATGTTTCTGATTTGTTTCTTCTGTTGCTTGATATGTTTTCATTTTGGTGCTTTGGTGGCATTTCATATTCTTCTCCTTTTTAGTATGTAGGATCTATTTGTCTGTCTGTCTATGTATCTATCTATCTATGCAATGAAAACACAGAATTTCCCATCAAATACAAATGTAATAGCAAATCTTTACTTTTCTAGAGATGGATCATTTAAAATTTCTTGATCACTACAAAAGTAAACGTTCCTTTTTACCTTTTTGAGACAAAATACAGTTTTCTTTCAATTCAGGAAAGAAAGCAAGCTTTACTCATCTATTGCAAGGAATGAGCCCTCTGTAATGAAAAGACAGATTAACAAAAGAAGAGCACGACAGGCCTGTTTAACATCAGTTTAATGGGACACAGGCACCCTCAGAGATGAAGGCCCATAGAACACTGCATTTGTGTGCACAGTCGTGTGTAAGTAGTAGAGGACAAGGCTGTGGTTTAATGGCAGTAGCCTGGGCAGAGGAGCTGGGAGGGGTGAGGGACACCTGGCCAGGCCTGCTGGTTCAGATTCTCGGCTTCTCTTCCTGACATTCCTTCTCTAGATATAGAGCCATACACTCCTGACATAGGCATCTTCAGAGGAGGAGAGGAGAAAGTCAGACTTCTAGGGCCTGTGGCCTGCTGAGGGTGGTAGGGTGGTGGTGAGGGCGCTTTCCCTTTCCAGGGCCAGCTCCTAGCCAGAGGGTGCAAGGCAGAGATCTTATTCTAGTTTTCTTGAAAGGCGTCTTTGAACTTCAAATACTCTGTATTCCTATGTACCCTATTCCAAGTTGCCATACAGCAGGCAAAGAAATGGTTTTGGTTTGTGGGTTTTTATTTATTTATTTATTTATTTATTTATTTATTTATTTATTTATTTATTTTGGTAGCAGACAACCTGAAAAATGCATCAGTGGAACCAGGGCCTCCACTGATGCTAAGTTTTTCTGGTTTTCTGAATTTGGCAAGTGTGAGGAAAAGGTAGTGCTGCTTGGTTCAACAGTGAGAGACATTGCTTTGCTAAATCTGGGGACAAGACTGTGCTGTTAAAGGCTGCAACCAGAGTAAACTTACTGAGCTTTAGAAAGATGTGACCCGGAATATTCATTTTTATTATTTGAATGATCTCCTCATACAACAATTCAGTAATTATTCAGTGTTCAACTTACTCATACTTAAGGTTGGGTGTTTTAAAGGGAATGATGTGGATCTTATAAATGCCTAATTTGAAAATTCAATAGAATATGGATTTTGAGAAGTGTAATAGCTACATGGCCTTAGAATTTTAAGGTGTGTCAATGGCGAACTTGAACTTAAGTTCATGTGTAATCTCAGTGTTAATGGAGCAATGAGAGCAGGGCTAATTTAAGTAGTTAACAAATTGCGTGCCTGACTGGAGACCCCAGGAACTGTAAACGCATAAACCGAGCCTTATCTGAGCTTATTAAATGAGTATGGGATGAGATTTCATTTAAGCCATATGTGTATAAAAAATACAGAATTAAATTCATAAATTTTTCAAAAAGCTAATGATAAGGTTCCAAATTTTTTACTAAATTTTGACACTTTTTTAAAAATTGTAGTAAAGATATATTTCACATTGACGCAGCCAGGCCAACTATTGTGTTGTACCTCCAGAATTTTCCTGTCTTGTAACACTGAAGCTCGCCTTAGACACTAATCCACCTTTGCTCTCCCTGTCCCTGAGAACCACTTTTCTACTTTGTTTCTATGGTTTTGATTACTTTAGATACTGCATAGGAATGGACTCATGCAGCATTAATATTTATTTCACTTAGTGTATCATCAGATTCATCCATGTTTTAATATAATTTCCTTTTTGAAGATCTTTAATAATATGTGCATCTGCCACATTTCTTTATTCATCTACAGTGGACATCTGGGTTGATTAAACTTCTTGACAATATTTGACAGACTTTTACGAATTGTTATCTTGATTTCTGAGGGAATTGCTTTTCTCATTAGCAGTTGAAGGGTAAGAACCAAAATATAGGAAAGAAAAAGATTTCAATGAAAATATAGCCCAAAAAAAAAAAAAAAAAAAAAAAAAAAAAAAAAAAAAGAAAATATAGCTAACCATTCTCTGTTAAGTCTAGTGTTATTAAATACTCAATAGTTTAATTTATTACATTGATGAGGAAGAACAAATTACGATTTCAAGCTTTGCAAGATTTGTCTGAGCAACGAGTACCAACTAGCGAGGCAAGTTGAGGGGCTGCTTCAGCTTATGACTTGAAGACTCTCCTTTTTTATGTAAGCTGTCAGTTTACATATCCAAATTAGCATGTGCAAAATTGACCACATTATTATAGAAAGGTGAAAACATACATACTATTAGCTGACTAATAGTATTTCATTGCTACAGTAAATACTTGATATAATCAAATTATAAGAGAAATGCTTTATTCTGACCGCCATTTTTTTTTTTTTTTTTTTTTTTTTTGGTCTCAGTCCATGGTTGGTTGGCTCTGTTGTTAAGGGGCCTGGTTTTAAGATTACACACCGTGGTTGGGAGTGCATAACAGAGTGAAACAGAGAGGGGAACAGCCAGATCCCACAACCCCTACGAGAACAAAGCCCCTGGAGTCCTCCCATGAGAGAGACCCTTAAAGGTTCCCATCACCTCCCAGTAGCAAACTCAAACCAGGCTGTGCCTAATGCATGGTTCTTTGTGCACACTCACAATCCTAACGGTAACAATAACTTAAAAGGATTTCACAGTAAACACCAATATATATATAGGACATAATTCTACCGTTAACATTTCTGCTTGTTTTGTGTTATACATATATGTTATAGGTTATACAGATCTTTCCCTCAATTGTATTTAATTTTGTGAGAAAGTTCTAGACTCTTTTCTTCAAGTATTGGTAATGTCTTCATTTTCTGCTGAAGACTATTCCATTGTGTATATTCCTACATGTATTGACTGATGGGCATTTGATATGCTTCCATTTTAGAGACTTATAAATAAAGCTTCTACAATATTTGCACATGGATTTATATATACACATATGTTCTCATTTCTTTTTGGTAAATCTTTAGGTGTGGAATTTTTTGCTTCAAGTATTTTTATTTGATAATTTATTAAAGCTTTTATTTCTAGGCTACTTACTATAAATATATTTGTCATCTTTCATGCCCTTCAGGTAGTTTAAATAGCTGCTTAGAATAATGCTGCTAATTCCAGTGCACTGGTCACCTCGGTGTGTCTGTGTGTTTGTCTTTCCTTTAAGCATATGTCACATGTTCCTTTTGACTTTCTTTTTTAACAATTCATCAGAGAGTACAATTGGGACAGAACTGATGTTTTTAGTTTAGGAGATGAGCTTCACTAGGCCCAGACTCTCTACTGTGTCCATTTGGTAGCAGGACACATTTCAGTTCTGCTGTTCTGACCTTTGTGGTCTAGAGTCTGTCCCATATATGTATTGATCAGCGGGCCAACAACCTGGGCATATCACCCACGGAATCCAGTTCTCCTTTGGCTCTCTCTGGAATTCCTTCCTCCCTCAACTGCAGGTGTAGCTGTCTTCTGACTCTGCCAGGTAGAGACTGAGGACCTTGCACTCCACCGTTGTGTGTCCAGCATGGCACAGAAGGGCCTGCCCTCGTGCTAAACACATTGAGAACAGACAGACAGACAGACAGAGCTGGGAAACCACCCAAGTGCTGGTCTCTTCCACTAGTTGAGGCACCCTCTGGCATGGGCCTGGCTTCCGGCTTTCCTGGGCCTCATCCTTGAGTCTGCCGTAGTACTAGTGAGACGGAGCTTGTTTGTCCATTACCTTAGGCAGAGTGGTGGTAAGCTTGTCTACACACAAGAAGAAGTATACTCTATGGATGACAAATATTTGGCCTTGAGATCTCTGTAGAAAGAATCTTAGTTTCATTGGAAACTATTTTTCTCATTTGGGGTTTACTGATATGAATGAATGATAACCATTTTTTACTATTACATATGAAAGAAAGTACTAGAAGCAGAACTTGTAAAAAGCATGTCCAGAACTTGAAGAAAGTTTTAGAATATTATTGGTTGTTTTAGTAGTTTAGACTCCTTGCATTAGTCATTCTTAATCCCTGAGGAAGCAGTGAAGTTGAGAGCATAGAAATGAAAGTCAGGTCATTGGGAAGCTGAGCTTACCCAAGATACAGAAACACTGGGAGATGATGAGTGGACACAAACAGCTAAGAACAATTAGTGAACTGGAAAAATATCTAGTAAGTTATTGACTTGAAAGAGAAGGCATTCAAAAGCCGGGCAGCAGTGGTGCATACCTTTAATCCCAGCACTTGGGAGACAGAGGCAGGCGAATCTCTGTGAGTTCGAGGCCAGCCTGGGCTACCAAGTGAGTTCCAGGACAGGCACCAAAACTACACAGAGAAACCCTGTCTCGAAAAACCAAAAAAAAAAAAGAAGAAGAAGAAGAAGAAGAAGAAGAAGAAGAAGAAGAAGAAGAAGAAGAAGAAGAAGGCGGCATTCAGTAATTCAGTAGGAAGAAGAAGGAGGAGGAGGAGGAGGAGGAGGAGGAGGAGGAGGAGGAGGAGGAGGCATTCAGTAATTCAGTAGTACAAGTTCAAATACAAAGACTTTCCAGCTGAGAAGCACAGGGAAACTTAGAAGCTAAGGCAGCAGCTGAAAACTGGAGACATCTCAGCAACAACAGCTTGGTAGTGATGTCCTAAGAGAAACTTGGACATTTATTTGCTATGTCTCTGAATTTTGAGACTGATGATTAAGGAATTAAACTTTTGTTTTAAAACTGTTCAGCTTGCGAGATCCAAAATGGCCTTAGTGTGTATTTTAACCACATGGTGGCAGTATATACCCAACTATTATCTTTAAGACAAACAACAACTTTAGGTTATTTGGAAAATCTTGCTTTTGAACCAGCATGGTACTGACTTGCCTTTTATTTGTATTTCTTATTTCCAGTCGTCTGCCTACAACACTAAATGCTATTTTTCCTAATAAAGTTCAGTTGTTCTATAGCTGTGAGAAATATGAAAAACAAAAACCTTTCTTCCATGATATATGCTCTTCAAACCAAAGGTCCTTCTGTTACTACAATAATTTCATAACTGTGCCTACCAAAACATTGAGAGATTTTAATGCCACACAATTATAGTAAACGTAGCCCTGCCTCATTCAGATAATCAGTTCATTCATGGCAGGTAGGTGAGAAAAGTTCCAGATACTTAATAACATAATTCTTGACCTTTAAAAAAGAAATGACTTCCTAAAATGACAATTTTAATGCTCTTGGGATTTTCTTGTGAATTTGTTTCTAGATCTCTAATTATTTGGAATATGTAGATACTACAGGGCAAAATGTGATTGACTTTTTACTTTAAGTCTGAGATTTCTAAGTGTAGTAGAATTCTAACCTGCTTTGAGCTGTGCTGCATTTATAAACTTGTCTGTGGTACTTAATGTATAAGTGCTCATAGGTATCTTTATTATAAATTTCCTTCGCGCGCGCGCATATGTGTGTGTGTGTGTGTGTGTGTGTGTGTGTGTGTGTGTGTGTGTGTGTTTATGATTGGTGTGTATGTGCAGCACTCAGAGGCCAGAGGGGAATGTTGGGAGTCCTGCTCTATCATTCCATGCATCATGCCTTTAAGGCAGGGTCTTTGACTGAACCTGGAACTAGACTGGCGGCCAGCAAGCCCCAGTGATCCAACAGCTTCTGCCTCTCATATCACTGAGGTTCAGGGTACACTCACTGTCAGCATTTCATACGCTTGCTGGGGCTTTGAACCGAGGGCCTCGTGCTTGCACAGAAGCCCTTCTGTCCAGCGAGCCGTATGCAGTGCAGCTAAGCTGTGTGCAGCTGTTTTACTATTTTAGAGTGAATGCGACATACTTCTTTCCTTCCAATGGAAGCAGTGTGAACTGTACTGGGTAAGGCCTTAGGGAGTCTACACTTACTAATGCTTTAAGTTCATGAGGATATGGTGAAACACATCTCATGAGAGCTTTGTAACTAGGAAGTTTGTAGCTGGAGAATTCTCTCCAGGTCCCGCCAAGCCCCGGCAGTCTACCAGCCCACTTACAAAATAAACACACAGACGCTTATATTATTTAAACTGTTTGGCCTAATGGCTCAGGCTTCTAGCCATCTAGTTCTTACATCTTAAATTAATCCATTTTTATAAATCTATACTTTGCCACGCGGTTCGTGGCTTACTGGCGTCTTCACATGCTGCTTGTCATGGCGGCGGCTGGCAGTGACTCCCTCCACCTTCCTGTTCTCTTAATTCTCCTCTCTGTTAGTCCCGCCTATACTTCCTGCCTGGCTACTGGCCAATCAGTATTTTATTTATTGACCAATCAGAGCAACAGATTTGACATACAGACCATCCCACAGCAGAAGTTCAACTATATTTTGTTAAACTTCCTTGTTTAGAACCTTGAGTACATTTCTTGAGAAAAACCCTGCAAGATTACCTAGAGGCTAATCAGCAGTATCTATAGATGAATAAGACAGCTAATTTAATTTGTATGAAAATGAGGTGTTTCATTAATGATACATACTTGTTTAAGTGTTGTGTTTCAGGGTTTATAAACTGTTTTCTCAGATTCTTTATATTCTGTTCAGTTTATAAACTTAAATTTCCTTTATAGGATACATGCTTAAGACACTACCCATCAGACACAATTATCCTAGAGTGTAAAACATATTCACTAGGAAATAACAATATATTTGTCTCTTCATATTAAATTAAATAACTGATTAATCTTTCAAATCATGGACATCCACATGGATTCCAATTTTAGTCTGAGGTAGAACTAAAGATCTCATTTTCAATAAAACTCAAGATTCTAGTGAGATAGGTACATGGACCCTGAACATGAATCATTTGAGAATAAAACAGGTTTTGTTTGTTCATTTAATTGATGACATCTTTGCATTTTAAAGTCAAATTTGAGTGCTTTGATTTTTTTTTACTTTTGTCTTTGATATAAAAGTAACATTTTAAATATTTTATTATTTAACACATGAGGATAAGATTGGAGTCACATTTATAATTTGTTATTACTAAATTTCACTTCTGACCTATGCATTTAAAATCTTGCTTTTTTCCTGAACCTGTTGAAATTTCACACATACTGCAGTGACCTAGCTAGCACGATGTCAGCTTCAAGTCTGCCATCGGATTAGAAGCCTCATTTAACTCGTTGTTTCCTACATGCTGTATGAGGAAAGAGGTTTTTAAAGATTAACATGCCCTTTTCTTTTCCTTACATTTGTTCCTGCTTTATGTCTTAAGTAACCCATCGGCACTTTTGAACTTTAATTTGGGGGGGCAGGTTGTGAGTAGTTTAATTGATGTTGAGATGAAATTTTGAACCCAGTGGCCAAGAGGATGATCATGATACAGTATCGGGGAAACACCCTCTGGAGAAATCTCATAAATACCTTGGATTAACTCCGATGTCCTATGACCACTTCATTCTGTTGGTCTTGAATGTTCCACCTCTTTCACTAGATATAGAATAATTAATTGGACTCGGCTGTCTTCATAGAGCTCAACTGTAAACCCATCTGGCTAATTAGTTTTTGAACCTGGACAGTGGTAAACTTTCACTTACTTGTGTAGCTTTTCCCTGATAATGGTTTAAGTTCTGCATTTCTACACATTTATAAGCTCAGCTTTCTTTCACACAGAATACAGTGTTTCTTCACCCAGAGCTTGAAAGCATATTTATGATCATTAAAAAAATATTTATTATATTATTTATGGTATCTGTGCATGTCTGTGCAAGTGTGTATACATGGATAGGTCAAAGGACAGCTTATGGGAGGAAGTTCTTTCCTACCATCACGTGGGTGCCGGGATGGAACTCAGGTGGTCAGGCTTGGCAGCAAGCCTCTACCCACTGAGCCACCTCACTGGCCCTTTTTCGTTGTTTTAAATTTTATACTTTAAGCCAGGAGGTGGTGGCGCACGCCTTTAATCCCAGCACTCGGGAGGCAGAGCCAGGCGGATCTCTGTGAGTTCGAGGCCAGCCTGGGCTACCAAGTGAGTTCCAGGAAAGGCGCAAAGCTACGCAGAGAAACCCTGTCTCGAAAAACCAAAAAAAAAAAAAAAATTATACTTTAATTTCTTTGATGGTTCAGTTATTAGTAGATTTGTATGTTCAGTGTTGTGGATAGATAATTTGTATTGTCATTGTGATGTCAGTGTCCAGACTGAGGCAGGAGTATGGTGAGTTTGAGGCCCAACCAGGGCTGCATGATGAAAGGCTGTCAGAAAACCAACCTCAAAGACAAACCTAAACAAACCAACCAAAAATGAATAGGCTTAATGTGAATTCCTTTGTGCCAAAGTTGAAAAAGGATAGGTTAAGAGTTATGGGAAAAGCTGGCAGGAAGACAATATTAATATCAGATAAGGTAGAATTTAAAATTAAAGCCATACAACAAAATAACAAATGTCTTATGATAAAACGTGATGTTGTAGAGAGAAACTTTTATATGGTGAATGGCATGAGATCTTAATAAGACACAATAAGGTTTGGGAAGTTTAATTTGCTTCTGGGAGAACTTGTGTAGATGTGATCAATAAAATAAATGAGGCCTAGAAGAACTAATTCTATCAGTTTTGATATAGCTGTTGTAAAGAGAGCCTAACTGCCCCTGACCAGAGAAAATGGTATTTTTATACATCAGTGGAAAGTTTGCAAGACTACTGTGTATACTTGATCACGTAGGAAACAAATATATTTTTAGGTACAAGTTTTATAGTTTCTATTTTTATCGTAAGTTAGTAAAACAAAGACAAAGGATGAAGGGAATTAAACTCCCTTGACAGTTAAGTACATCTTTTGGTTCAAAAAATTTTGGAAAGAAAGCAATGGAAACAAGAATAGTTATGTCAGAGTTCTCAAAGCATATTTAAAATTATACCAGAGAAAAATCTATGGCCTTAAAAAAAATCTCTTTGCTACTACACAGAAAGACAAACATAAAGAGATGCATTCCTCATGTGAGAAAAGCGGAAGAGCCAGGCATGGTTGGGACACGTCTGCCAGGCAGCACTTCCCAAGCTCAAGCCAGTCTCAAAACAGTCTAAAACCAACACAAAACCAAACAATGACGAGGAACAAACTATTGGAAATTAAGGGTGTGTGTGTGTGTGTGTGTGTGTGTGTGTGTGTGTGTGTGTGTGTGTGTAACAAGCTTGAAACTGAAAGTGAAGGGTGCCAACAAAATGTAGCTTGTAAGGTAATCAGAAGTGCAGCCCTGAACCCTTTACCATAGGAATCTTATGAAGGTGAGCCAGTGTCCTGCTAGTCTGGTTACTGCCAGATTCAGAGAGGGGTTAGCCCAGCTGGGTTCAAAGTGGATTTCCATCACAACCGTTAAGGCTACTACTCCAGAGTACTGAAAAGGATAGAAAATTCTGATGTAATGTAAAAGCAAAACAAAGTAAATTTATAAGCTCATTTTATTTGTCCTATGGAAACAAGTTCAAATAAAATGTTCACAAATGCATTCTACCATTACTCATTTATTTTATGTGTGTGTATGCCTGAATGTGTGTGCCACATGTATGCAGGTACCTGTGAAGGTCAAAAGAGACATCAGATCATCTGGCAATTATGTACCTGGAGTTACACTGAGCCACAGTGAGGGTGCTGGGAACCAAACCAGGGCACTCTTCAAGAGCAATAAACGCTCTGAAAGGTTGAGCCATCTCTCCAGCCTGAATTCTACCATTATATCAAAATAATTGGAAGGATGGGTTTTGGCTAAGGACCTCCAAGACCAAGTTCTCAGTGCAAAGGAGATTTATTTTCCCCAGAAAGACAAAGACAGGAGATAGAGGACAAGGGAGAAGAAGAAGGGAACAAGGGAGAGGGGACAGGAATATCTGTCCCTAAAGGGACAAAGGACTAACTCTGGGTAGAGAGGAGACAGACATACACATAGGCAAATGCTGGTTTATAAAGGTAAAAGGAAAAGCCTGAGCTAGGCTGAGGTGTTTCATTTTAATTGGGCGTGTTGATTAGGTGAGCCAAAGGGGGCTTTTGATTGCTGAATTTCAGTACTTTGGTAGCTGGGGCTTAGTAGCCAGCCTCAGGAGGAGGAAGTGACCGAATAAGGGAATAGACCTTGGTGGCTAGCTTTAGGAATGTAATCTAATAGCTTTTAGCATGCAGAGGGAATAGGGGAGAAGGGCAAGACCTGTCAGCGCCATGTTTGCCAAGCTTGAGCTGCGTAGAGTGCCTTCAATAATGATACTTTATAGGATTAGTTAAAGTATATTCCAAACATAGAGAGTAATTGTGTTACAGGTTGAAGGAGAATGGCTATGTGAATGTGTTAGTATCTGTAGCAGCGGATGGTAGTGTTCAGCTTTTGTAATTGATGAGTCCCCCACCTCCATTTTGAATGCATTATTTTGCCCATGTGCATCTGTAGCAAGGAAGGTAATGGACTCAATGAAGAAAGCTATCAAATCTGCGCTGGGATGATGGCTCAGCTGTCTCAGCACTTACTGTGCCAGCAAGAGAACCAGAGTCCTGATCCCCAGAACCCATGTAAATGCCAGGTGGGTGTGGTAGCCTTGGAAGCATAAGACAGGTTTCCCCAGCAAGCTGACTAGAGTCTGTGTGTGTCCACTAGTTATGCCTTAACTAAGAGATCTCACTCAAAAGAATAAAGTGGAAGAGCAGTCAACGAAGATTCCAAACATCAGCCTCCTTACCAGTGTGTGTGCATACACTCCCACATTCAACCATGCACCTGCACACATTCAAACATACATATACACATGCATTTGTACCGCATAGACACAAGAAAAGAAAGAAAAAACACCATGAGATCACATTGTTGAGCATGGGAATACCATATCTTAGAAATCTCCCAAAACTCCAGAAGTATTGTTCTGTGATTAATATATTAAGCCAGTTAAGTTATATTCCAGGTTTTTCTTTCTTGATCATTTGGGAGATTCAGAGGAAAGAAATATAATACAGAATTAAGTGTGGGGAACTTATTTTAGTTGATGGCTATGAAAAATAAGTGCTCCAGGATCTCCAAGAGAAGTATGAAAGAGCAGATGTAGTTAAGGGAATGTGAGATACGGTAGGCCAACCAAGAACTCAGTGTAAACGTTAAAGCTTACATAGGCAGCTAAGTGTGGTGTTGGCATGTAAACAGATAAATATAAATGGAACAAAATTTGTCCTTACATTTTATTTGATAGCACAAAATTAATTCCATGTAAGTTAAAAATGTTAGGAGAAAAAAATCACAATTACTTTAACAGTCACTGAGCTTTTTATCTTACAGTCAACATATTTTTAGGAAGTCTAGGAAAGAAATTGTTTCCATTTATAACTGGACTTTAGGATTTCTTTCTTTTTTCAATATAAGAAGAAAATTCAGAAAGATTACCAGTTCTTGTGATTGTTAACATTGGGAATTAAATTTGCTAAGTGCTTAGAATTTATGCTCACTGTTACTTGAACATTACTGTAGTTCTTGGACTGTAGACACCACTAGGTTTTAATTTAAATGCATTTACAAAGAAGACATGCATAATTAAAATATTTTGATAGCTTTATTTGCTTTGTGATTCTGTGTATTTTCAAATAAGCTTTTAGAAATAATACTCTCAAAAGATGTCTGCAAAAAGTACAAGAATGCTAGTGGAATCCATATTAAAAAAAAATAACTTCAAGAATCCCTTATTTCATGTTGTTATCAACAAGCTTTAAGTGAATGTGAATGTGAGACTTACGGGGATCTTGTTGACCTGAAATCTGATGCACTTATTTTGGTAGAAAACAAAGGTGGCTTATCTTTAACACACTTCAGGATATTCATGTCCCAGTGTACGCCAGCCCATAGTCCACCTGAACAGTCAAGCTCTGGACTCAGCTGTCACTGCCACCTGCAGCCAGTTACACTCAAGCTGATTAAAGTCAGTTGGTCTGCCTCACGAGCTACAGCTGGTTGGTCATCAATGTATTGCGTATTCCACTTTAGACCATTTCTCTCATTGCAGAAAGTTTTATTGGGTAGCATTGTTCTAGATGTCAGGGTAAACTCCTTAGCAAGACATAGGAACCCAAAAGCTTTAGACAGAAGGATCAAAAAGATTCCACATATAAAGCTTGATATTTAAAGTATAAATTGGGGAGATATTTGGAACACAGATAATAAAATATAATGCCAGTACCATTTTTAAATGCTCTTACAATAAGAACTAGACAAAAATAGATAAAGACATAAAGCGTTTCACAAGAAGTAAACTCCACATGTCCAGATGCTGCAACTTAAAGATGTCTTAATTTGCTTTCTGTTGCTATGACAAAACACTGACCAAAAACAACTTGGGGAAGAAAGGCTTCATTTGGCTTACACTTTCTCCAGATCTCAGGATAGGAACTGAAGTAGAGACCACAGAGGAGTGCTACTTACTGGCTTGCTTCCCAGGGGTCTCTCAGTTTGCTTTCTTACACAGCCTGGAACCACCTGCCCAGGGGTAGCAGTGCCCATAGTGAGCTGAGCCCTCCTACATCGAGCATTAATCAAGAAAATAGGCCAGTCTGCTGGGGACAGTTTCCAACTGAAGCTCCACCTCTTCCCAATGACTGCAGTTTGTGTCAAGCCAACAAAAACTAAAGAGCACACTAATGTTTTGAGAAATACAGTTAAAGTAACGATGAGAACTGAGGCTGTAAAAAGACAGAGATCCAGTAACTGATGTGAATGTAACTAAAACTATAAACCATTTCTGGTGAGAATGTGAACTGATGCGGTCTATTGGACAGATAGCCAGCCATACTGACTAAAATGGAAAACAAGCATCCTTCAAGAGAGGGACTCCACTGTTGTGTCTGTGTGCCATGAAGTACCAGTCTGTAGCATTATGGGTTAACAAGGTTTACTGTGGCATTCTTTGTACAACATGGAGGAGGAAGAGGCCAAAAACAAAGAAAAAGCCATCAATACAGTAGCAAGGAAATGGTTACATAAGCTGTGGTACAGGCTCCACCATGAAATGTTATGCAACCTCAAACATGAATACACTAGAGAGCATTAGGATTTCCACATGTATGGTTAAAAGCTTTAAAAAAAAAAAACAAAAAACTTGCCTGTTCTATTTTGTTGCTGTTGTTGTTCTTAAGGGGAGAAATAACCACTTTTGCCTTTGTGAGTCTAAAAGTATGTGTGAGTATCAACATGGAGAGACACCTGTTTGTTGTTCTAAGAATGGGGGTCAGAGGGAAGGAGAAGAAGAATTTTCTCTTTTTATTAAATTTTTTTAAATCCTTACCTTAAATTCCATGTACTTGATAACTCTCATATATGTGTATAGTCATTTTATTATGTAAACCATGTTAGTGTATGTTTAAAGACATTAAATGAAAGAATCAATATATAATTAAGACAGTTTACTAGCAAAACAGAAATGACTCCACATGCTGATGACAAGTCATCTGTCATTGCTCCAGATGTTCTCATGTGCTTCAAAAAGTTCCAAACAAAGTAAAGTGAAAACCATGGTGTCTACTCCCATCAATGGATCAACTTAATTTTTTTTCCTGCCTATACTTGTTGATACTTTTAATGCTAGTCTCAATGACTCAAAAGGCAAAGAAGGCCTGAAAAGCCATACTTTGGTTGCATTGATATGCTCACATTCTTTGATTGATATATCTGATGAAAGTGTCCTTTTTCATCTAGGTTATTTTTCCTTTAAAAATGTCTTCAACTTTAAACTAATAATATATTTCTTAAAGAACTTACCAAGGACAAAGAGTAGACTCTGGCAGCAGAGCAGACCCTTGGTAGGAAGGGCAGTCTATGCCAGTCAAAGATGAGTTAGGTTCCTTGTTCTTCTCATGATTAATTGTTTCAATTAAAGTATTGATCATGTGACACTCATGGGAATTCTGAGAAATGAATTCTCACTTGCCTGAAACAGTTAAAATGTATTTTGTCCTTCACACTAAATGTCTTTCTGATGTAAACTGCTTCTGCCTGGAATCACTAACCTCAGGGCAGTTTGGACAGTATCATCTTCCCAGCCTCCTTAGTTGCTCTGTCTTGTACAGCGCGGAGAGTACTTCAGTTGTTGCCCGTTTATTTGGACACACAGGTTGCCACTTCCTTTTCGTTTTGCATGATGTGAGGGACTGCAGATTTGCCCAGATGCCGAGAAATGCATTATCTCCTGGCTAATTGCCCTTTGGTTGCACGGCTGCTGTTGAAATGTGCCTGTTTCACTTCATCGCTGAGTACCTCTCACTTCTCATAGGAACATTTAGACTTGATGTCACTCTACCAAATGATTTTCTGTTAGTTAGGTTTGCTCTTAAAACAGGGTCTATCTATGTAGTCTAGCCTGGCCTTGAACTTATTCCTGCCACAGCCTCCCAAGGGCTGGGATTGCAGTTGTGTACCACATTAAAGTGTCAAAAGATTTTTTTAAAATGTGTTCAAGAAATAATCATAGTGATTGTTTTAAGAGGGAGAGTTCAAAATTAACTTTATGTACATGTGATATTTGAAGCCATGAAACCTATAATTAAAATTGAATTTGAGCAATAAATAAAATTAACTTCTGTTGAGTGGTTTTATAGTTACTAAGTTCAAAATAGATCCTTCAAAAAATAACTTGAAATTAGGAAAAGGAAAAACTATGTGTGATTTCAAGACCCTAGATTCTAAATCTGGAATCCTGTACAAAGCATTCAGCCCTTCTAGGTTTCTTTACCTTGTTTTGTTTCATTTTTAATTTCTTAGGTTTATGTGTTTCATCATGGCGTTTTTTGTACAAGGGTGTCATTACGTTTTGTTCCTTCATTCCCTACCACCATGATCCCTCCTGTCTTCCAGCCGGTCGGTCCCTTTCTTCCTCAGGTGAATACCTGCATCTACTTTCCAGTCACTTGTTCCGTTAGCCTGTTTCCCACTCTCTCGGAGCTCTTTCTTTACCTCTGATGATCTCTTTCCTAGTTTTGTGACATACACACCCCCACACATATGAATACAATCACACACACACACACACACACACACACAATTTCAATTCTACATATTAAGAAAAAACATGTAATATTTGTCTTTTGGGATATAACTTTATTCAATTAACATTCATTTATAATTATACTCCTCTTGCCATTTCGTGAAATTCCATTATGTATAAGCATGTGTCCTATTTTCTCTATTTATCTGTGACATCGAAACAGGTTCCGTTTCCTGACTGCTGTGAATAGTGAAGCAATGAACGTGAATGTTCAAGAGCCCCTCCGGTGTGTTGTCATGCCCTTGTCTTGAAAATGAGATTTTAGTAGGTTATCGCCAGTGTATTTTTCATCTCTGAAATGCTGAGTATTTAAAAATACCTGCTGTTTGGAATCAAGAAAAATGGATGGTGGGGATGCATCATATTACAATGAAAAATCCAGTAGTTGATAACTTAGACAAAGAAAACACTGTAGGGCAAGACTTTTCTCAGTGTCTTGGGTCAAATAAACAGTAGGGAAATATATAAAGAAAAATGTTTTTCTTCATGAGCCCCTACACATAACTCCCTATCCATTCCTATACATGCAATTTCTGCCCAGGTAATATTTCCCCATTGAAGCCTCTTTTTAAAAGCTCATGAAACATAAAGAAATTGAAATGATGCAGCTCAATTTTTCCTGAAGCAAACCTTACCCATTTAAGAACAGATCAGGAAATAGAAATTTCCTTCATAATGCCTCTCCAAAACACACACCACAGGCACACCACACACACTCACACACCGCACATGCACCATATATGTTACATACAATATTATTGCTTAAGAGGTGATATTTAATCTTGAAAATTGGCTGGAAAACTAGGATTTGTTAGGCACATTAATTTTGAAGTCAGTGTGTCCATGTTTGAGATACCTCTTTTAAATGCTAGGACTGTAGAGTCCATCTTTTATAATCGGTTTACTCTACATATTTCTAGTGCAATGACTAGGGCCACTGGGTATACAGAGTCAGACGGGTCCTTACGGAGCTCAAGGTCATATGTGGGTACAGGGAAGGAGAGGGTCATAGATAAGACAAGAAAACATACAGTTATAATTACAGATATAATATTTTCTACAGGAGATAGCAAACAACTTAAGCGAAAAAGACTATAGCATTAACCCCAGCAGTCAGAAATTTGTTTTCTTCCAGGTACAGAGCTGTCAAGTAGGGACGGTTTTGGTGCCTCAGACTGTGCTTATTTTCTCAAGTCAAAAGAGAAATTGATGCGTGGCTATTGATTCACTTACTGTTATCTAGAAATTTCCAGTTTGAAAGGGGTAGTAAATGCAAAGTTTGGGTCTACTTCTTTATGTATGAAAAGATTTACTTTTTTTTTTTTTTTTTTTTGCATATCTTTCTTTCTTTTTTCTTTTTTCCTGAGACAAAGTTTCTCTGTGTTGCTTTGCGCCTTTCCTGGAACTCATTTTGTAGCCCAGGCTGGCCTCGAACTCACAAAGATCCGCCTGCCTCTGTCTCCTGAATGCTGGGATTAAAGGCGTGCGCCACCACTACCTGGCATCTCTTTCAATCTATATGATGTCCCGTCTTGCTTCTTTTCCGAAAACGTTACTTACAAACCTTCTGTAGTAGGTGCTAGGATTATGAGGAACTTTCTCACTCCTTGGCTTATTTTGTGGGAGGCAAAGAATGGCAGCTCATAGCACATGAAGTCCACTTTCTAACAGTGAGAGAACATAAAGTAGACATCTTCACTCAAGAGTTGGGGCTCAGTATCTTCCCACAGAAGACAGAGAAGAAAGAAGTAGAGGATACAAAATAGTCCAGTGCCTTTTTTGCCTTATCCACAAAATTCTACAGCCATAAAGTTTGGTTCATTTTTGAGACAATACACTATTTTCCGTTTTCCAGCGCTATGCATTACTCTTTGTTTAATATGGAAATGAGGTCTGGCCACATCACCCAGGCTGATCTGAACCTTGAAGTCCAGCTGCCTCAGCCTCACAAGTCCTGGGCTCACGAACTGTACCAACATAGCCAGCTCTTCCCTGTAGTTCTCAGAGTAACAAAGCAGATCCCTACCCCACAGTACATAGATTACAACTTTAAGGGGAGATTTTTTTAAACTTTCTATATTGAAAAAAATTTTATACATTGTATTGTTCATTTTTTTTTCCTCAATTCCTCCCAGATTCTCCCCAACTGCCTACCCATCCAACTTTGTCCCCGCTTAAAAAGTCAACAGGGAAAAAAAAAAAAAAAAAAAAAAAAAAAAAAAGAAACACATACACAAAATCCCACAAAAATGGACCTCAAAATAAGCAAAAGACCAAAATATTAAAAAAATGCCCAAAGAGGCAAAATGAGACAAAAAGTCTGCAAAAATACTATTGAGTTTATTTTTGTTGGTCATCTACTCCCAGGAATGGAGCATGCCCTGAAGTGTGGTTAATAGACCCAGTGAGACTTCATTGGAATAAAACTCTAATTTCCTTTTCCATTGCTTATTAATTGCAGAGAGCTTCTTGGTTAGGGATGAGAGCCCACCTCCCCATCTCAGTGCTGGGACCCCATCTGGCTTGAACCTGTGCAGGCCCTGTGCATGACGCACAGTCTCTGTGACTCCATATGTGCAAACGTCCTGTTGTGTCTGGAAGAGACTGTTTGGTTAGAGTCATCCATCACCTCTGGCTCTTACAAATCTTTCTGCCTCCTCCTCTGCATAGATCTAAGGGGACATTTTTTACTTGAAAAGTCTTAAGAAATTCTTGATATGAAGTATGTGTTTCTACACTGAACTTCTGGCTATGTTTGTTCATGTGGCATTTATCCTGAAAACAAATAGTATATGTATGTGTGTGTATACACGTATGCAAACTCTTCTCCATGACAGGTGTCTGTATATCACATGTTTAAGAGTCACATTCAAATGTGACTCTCCAGACATTTATGCTTTTATCTCCCTTCCACTGTGTTTTTGTTTTAGATCATTTTCAGTGTTGTGGGTAGAAACTAGAGCTTTGCATGTGCTGGGCATGTGCTGTTTTCCTGAGCTGCACGCCTAGCTCAAGGTCCATAGATTTTTTTTTTTTTTGTACTCCTTTTTACATCCACCTTCCCAGTAGTACCTGCTTCTTTCTTTGCCTATGTGCATCATCTGAACACTCACCCACAGTTCTCAGTTGTGTGCTGCTTTGCCTGTGTGCATCATCTGAACACTCACCCACAGTTCTCAGTTGTGTGCTGCTTTGCCTGTGTGCATCATCTGAACACTCACCCACAGTTCTCAGTTGTGTGCTTCTTTGCCTGTGTGCATCATCTGAACACTCACACACAGTTCTCAGTTGTGTGCTGCTTTGCATGTGTGCATCATCTGAACACTCACACACAGTTCTCAGTTGTGTGCTGCTTTGCATGTGTGTGTATCATCTGAACACTCATCCACAGTTCTTAGTTGTGTGCTTCTTTGCCTGTGTGCATCATCTGAACACTCACCCACAGTTCTCAGTTGTGTGCTTGTAATCATAACAAAATTTCCAATGCATATGATTTAATCAGTCCTGAAATGTATGTTCTTCCTCTTCACTACACTATTCGTTTTCAACCTCTCTCTTGTTGATGACCTTTAATTTTAATTTTCTTTTTATCAAACTAGCCTGAGGCACCTCAGCTTTGTTTGTCTAGCTGAGCATTACTGGAGGAAAATCACATTAGCAGCAATAAGCAACTCAAATTCTTTGTTAGCAGCCTCCCGTGGAGCACCTTTATGCTCTGTTTTTTCCTAGTCCTTTCATTTTCCTTGGAAGCTGTTCCTCCCTGTCTACATATCTCCAACTTTTCAGTTCTCTTTTTTATCAGATCACTGGGTGCTTCATTTCACAAAGAAAATGGAAATCCTCAGATGAAAATTCTTATAGTTCTCTGTCAGGAAGCCTATAAACACATACCTGTACCCATTCTGATTTGTTTGTTTTTACTGGTTTTATTGGGAAGAGGCCCATAAAGGAGTAGAAAATGCATACCTTTAGAAACTGTCTAGGAATAGTCAGGGTTACTATTGCTGTGATGAAACAGGATGACCAAAGTTGGGGAGGGAAATGGTTAATTTTTCTTATGCTTCCACATTACTGTTCATCATTGAAGGAAGTAAGGACAGGAACTCACCCAGGGCAGGAACCTGGAGGCAGGAGCTGATGCAGAGGCCATGGAAGGGTGCTGCTTACTGGCTTGCTCTCCATGGCTTGCTCAGCCTGCTTTCCTATAGAACCCAGGACAACCAGCCCAGGGATGACACCACCCAAAATGGACTGGACCTTCCTCATCAATCACTAAGAAAATGTCCTAGAGGCTTGCCTACAACCCAATCTTATGTAGCCATTTTCTCAACTGAGGTTCTCTCCTCTCAGATGACTCCAATTTGAGTCAAGTGGCATAAAAACTAGCCAGGACAGCAACCAAGTGTGTAATATAACATCATGAAACATAGTGAGGGATAGACTGTGGGCTGTAGTAAATGCTTTTTGATACATTTGTGTACCCACTAAAGAAAAAGAAAAAGACTACTTTGTTGGATATAAAATACCACAAAATGAGATGGGGCTATAGCTCAGTTGGTAGAATACTGGCCTTGTATGCAGGAAGCTCTGGGTTCAGTTCCTAGCGTCACACAAACTGGACATCATGGTAAATGCCTTCTAATCCAAGTAGATTCAGGAGCATCAGAAGTTTAGGCTCACCCTTAGCTAAATAGTGAGTTCATTGCCAGTGAAAGGATATACATGAGACCTTGTCTTAAAATAATAAGAATAAGAATAAGAATAAGAAGAATAATAATGGTGGTGGTGGTGGTGGTGGTGGTGGTGGCTGCAGTTCATGTCTTTGATCCCAGCAGTAGGGAAGCAGAGGCTAGTCTGGTTTACATAGTATATTCCAGGCCAGTCAGGACTATGTAATGAGACCTTGTCTCAAAAAAACAAAACAAAAAAATCACAAAGCAAGGCCATAGTAAGTACTCAGATATGTTTGTTTCAGTGTCCACTTCTCTGTCTTCTGTCCCTACCATTGAATCCTTAAAGAATTTTGCTGCTTTTTCCCTCAGGAGCTCAATACTGTTTGCTGCTTCATCTCCTTAGAGTGCCATTTCCTGTTGTTTCTGACTCACACATCTGCGAACCCTTTGCTTCTTTGATATTCCTTTAGATTTCTTGGACGTCTTATCTTTTGCCCATCCTTTAAATGGTTGTATTCCTCATGTTTATACTCCTCTGGATTATGTCATAGTCTTTGCAGTTATTAAACTACAGATATGTCTGTGATCCTTCAGGAAGTCAAAGCCAAGAGGAAGTAGTATAAACATATTAACACTCATTATGTGTTGTGAATTTTGTAAGCACTTTACATGTATTGTTTGATATAATCTTTACAAGAATTCCATGAGGTAAACACTGATGTTTAGACAAATGTCATACTTTAAGTTACTCACTTCTAGAAACTATAATCTGGAACCTACCTACCTAATCACAGAACTACACCCTCTCCCAAGACAGTGATATGATTAATGGTGTTTAGAGATGAAGCGTTCTTTGGCAGAACTGAATCTTCTTTTAGGATATAGGTATTTAATTGATGTACAGGATGATCCCTGGGAAGTAACACAGCATCCTCAGCTAAATCCTATAATGAGCTCAGTAGCATTCCATTCTCACAAAGAACCCCAGTGTAGGATCCTGGCCGTGATGTTCAACCAAAGCAAAACACTGTTTGCAGATTTCCCACAATTATGTCTTTCAACCAGCTCTTGATAGAAATTTGGAAGCTGCTGATCCAGTGTTTTATGTTTTATGTACCTTATGTTTTCAACAGGGAATAAACTGTGTTACTCATCTTTGTATGTACAGTATCTAGCCCAAACCAGTCCATAGAAGTAATTTAATAGTTTTGGATTTAATTTACAAATAATCTTGTGAATTCAAGATGACCTGTCTTTGAGTAACTAACTATTATAAATAATTTGAACATGTTTTAGTTTAGTTATAAGGTCATTTCATAGCATAATAGAAGAATTCAATACAAAATTTGGTCTCCTATGTTCATTTTGAAATGAGTAATTCTTCCTTTGATTTATAGACATATGAGGAAGATAGAAAAAGCAACTCTGAACTTCAAATTCGATGTCAGCGCTTAGCCTTGGAATTGGCAGACACCAAACAGTTAGTTCAGCAAGGTGATTACCGTCAAGAGAACTACGACAAAGTCAAGAGGTAAAGGTGGCCATGGGGATTGTCGCTGTTAGTGTTCACCACAGCCACCCGAATTTGTACCCCCACATAGTCGTTTCTCCACTTCCTCCTTCAGTGTGTGAAAATATGCAGCTTGGTGGGCATCAGCTGTGGTTTTCTACTGGTGCTTTTTAGTTTATAGAGAAGTTGCCACCACCGTTTTAGATGTAAGAGAAATGGGACCCCTGTAAAATGCTTTGTGTGAGTACTCACTAAGTGTTATTTGATGAATTTCATGTAATGTCAATTTAAGTGTAAGATTAACCAAAGGAGACCAGGTGGCTGTGGTGCACACCTTTAATCCCATCACTTAGAAGACAAAAGCAGGCAGATCTCTGAGTCCAAGGCCAGCCTGGTCCAGAGTTGAGGTCAAGCATAGCCAGCACTACACAGAAACACCGTGTCTCAAAAAACAAAACAACAAGAAAAGATCAACCAAAGGACGATTGTCAACAGTTTAGAGTATGTTAGTACTGTATCTTTGCAGATAGAGTGGATTTATCTTACTTGTTCATTTAGTGTATCTGCTACAGCTAGAATTCTTGAAGTTCAGCAGTCAGTCAATGAATATTAGAATGTTTTAAGTGAATTTACAGAGATTTAGCCAATATATTGGTGCTTCCATTTCCACCTTGACTGTTGTGTGGTATGTAATAGTATTTATCATTATTCTCTAATATGGTAATTATCTGATCTTGAAATTTATGAGAGCTATAGTCAGTGAACTCCTGAATAAAGCTGAATTTTGAAAGAAACATTTTATTTTTAATTAACTTTTTATTAGCATAATTAATAATACATAATAATGGATTTTGTTATGATATTTTCATATACACGTGTATATATATATATAAAACATATTTTGATCATATTCACCCCTTACCACCCTTGTTGTCTCCCTCCCACTCCCACTGAACCTCCTTTCCCTCCAACTTATTCCCTAAGAAGCATTTTAAAATGAAGTAGTTTCAGATGGTAAGATACTTACAATTGATATTTTGATTTCATATTTTCCTCTCTATATCTACAGAAATGGTAAATAAAATGAGAAAAATTATAATCATCAGAATAATCCACAGCTCCCTGACTTATTCATCAGTAAATGAAACAAGTGTAGTTGATAATTATCAAGGCTGCATAATAGAATCATGGATATTCATTATAGTATCTCTATTTTTTAATGTTTCTATTTTTTATAATAAAAAACTAGAAAGAAAAATATAACCTGATTAAAAAGTATAAGCACTTCTGTATGTTAAAAATAGGACAGTAAAAAAACGGGGATGGGGGGGAGGGTTTCAACTAAACCTTGGGTTCGTGAATAAGTTAAAAACAAATTGTAGACAAGCCATGTATGGTGGCAACATACGTGTAATCCCAGCCGGCCTTTGAGAGGCTGAAGTAGGGAGATGATGAGTTCTTGAGTGCAGTGTGGGCTCTCACAAAAGTCCTGATTCAAATACCAAGCCTGGTACTATATGTAGCTCACTGGGAGAGCACTGTGACCCCGGGTTCGGCTTGTCCTTCTCTTTTTATTCTGTGTAGTGCTGGTGGCTGAACCTACAAGGGCGTGCTAACACTAAATGAGGAAAGAAGATCTGAACAGTACCATTTCAACTAATAAACATATGAGTATGTCAGGATGGCTGCTTTATAGCCTCATTAATCATATTTTATTCTGAATCATCAATGGAATCTGCAGCCTCGGGTAAAATCTGTCAGAGAATAGGATGTATCTTTCATCTACGTGGCATATTGAAAAGCAAGGGAAAAGAAAACAATTCTCCTGTGGCAGTGCAGGAGTGCATGGAGTAAAGTCCCGAGGCTGTTGTGACTAGGGAAGAGGAGTTGGGAGCAAAAGTATTGCTCTGCTCGGTTTTAAAGATGTCCGTTGAGGGGTTCGACCCGTTGAGGGGTTCGGCCCGTTGAGGGGTTCGGCCCGTTCGTAGTTTCGCTGTTCTGGGAGAGAGCTAGTCCGAAGGAGAAACCTAAAATACCTGGCTTAATCGTAAGCACTGTGGGAAGGAAACGGTGCCCTGAAAGCCTGCTGTGTGTTGCTGTGCAGTGCCAGTTAAAAATTATGGTGGATTTTTGACCCTAATAAAGCCTGAAGCTATATTTCAATTCTTTCTTTTTTTTTTTTTTTTAAACTGTTTAAAAGCTTTAACTTGAAGGTAAGAGTGGAGCCCTGTGAGATAGCTCATGCTTGTAGTCACAGCATGGGAAAACTACGACAGGAGGATTGGTATGAGTTGTTGGCTAGTGTGGACTAAGTGAGACCATGTCTGAAACGACAACAGCACCAACCAAAACCTAAACGGTGGTGGAGAAGAATAAAATTGAACCTTAGAAAGAACTGTGTCATTTACGGCTTAGTGTAGTTTATGCATGTATGTAACACTAACTCTAAATGTGCATAGTTACTGACCTGAACATGGTCTTGAACCTTCAGAATTTGAAAAGTAGACACACAAAAGCCCCACTGTTCTGGTCAGCTTCTTGCCACTCAGCCCCTTTCAACTGTGAAAGAGGTTTCTGTATTTACATGTGTATTTGATTTTATTTTCATAGTGAGCGTGATGCTCTTGAACAGGAAGTCCTTGAGGTTAGAAGAAAACATGAAATACTTGAAGCCTCTCACATCGCTCAGGCTAAAGAAAGAAGTGAATTATCAAAAGAGGTAAGCTCCCAAGTTGACTCATTCATGATAATTATACATTAACTGACAAATAGCCCAGGGTAAAATTATGGGAGAAATCATCGTTTTCTCCTTTTTATGTAGTTACCAGGAAGAGAGGAAAACTTAGCAGGCAGTTTTGTGTAAAGAAGGCTAAGGTTTTCACTTTTTAAAGCAGAGTGTTTCTGTGACCCACACAGTGGAAGCCAACCTTGGGAAGTAACACCTCACTCTGGGCGTGTCTCTGAATCTCTCTAGGTCACCACCTTACAGCAGACAGTCACCCTCCTGCAGAAGGATAAGGAGTACCTCAATCGCCAAAACATGGAGCTCAGTGTCCGCTGTGCCCACGAAGAGGACCGCCTGGAAAGGCTGCAACTGCAGCTGGAAGAGACCAAAAAGGCTAGAGAAGACATGTATGAAAAATACGTGTCATCCAGGCAAGACTCGTTACTTTCCTTGTAATAGATGTAAATGAGCACTCCGGGTGAGTGAGAGTTCGTTTGTGGGAACGTGAGCGGTTTGAGGTCTACAGGTCCTTTTCATTTTGTCTCCTTTCTGAGTTTTCTTTTCTAGTTGACCTTTTATAGATATTGTGGTTTTCCAGTCACCACAAAGGCCTATTTCCCTTCTTTTAGTTAAAAACATTTAATTATCATATATTTATTAATATAAAAATCACGGGCTTATAATTTCCTATGTGTACATTTTGTGCTGTGTTCATATTCACCACTTCCTCTCGTGTCTCTCCTCCCACTCGTTCCAAGTATCCCCACTTTTACTTCACCCCTCATACATAGTTCCTTAACATAGATTCTACATGTGAGAAAACACAAAAGGGCTTGTTTTTTGAATCTGGCTCTTTTTCACTTAATGTGATCTCCAGTTTTACACAGTTTACTGCAAATGCTAGAATTTCATTCTCTCTTATTTTCAGTGACCAAAATATATTTACAAATATACCACTCTTTCTTTATTTTATTATTGTGTGTGGGGTGGGTGGGGTGGGTGGTATGCCTGTACCACAGGGCATGTGTGGAGGGGGTTTGAGGACAACTTTGAGGAGTCAGTTCTCCTCTCTGGGATCTAGGGTGCAGATCAAGCTTGCACAACAAGCCCTTTTACCTGCTGAGTCATTTCATTGACCCATCTCATTTTCTTTATCCATTCACCTATTGATGCATACGTAGGCTGAGTCCGTATCTTGATCACTGGGACTAGTGTCAGAATAACCACAGATGTACAGCTGTGTATGTAGTATGCTGTCTTAGAATCCAGAGTGGGATAGCTGCATCAGATGGGGGTGTTCTTTTCAGTTTCTAGACTGATTCCCACAGTGGCTGCATTAATTTACACTACCACACCTATGTAAGTGTTCCTTGTCTACTCAACTCCCACCCACAATTCTTGCTAGGATTTTTGTCTCTTGGTTTTTCATGACTGGAAAGAGGTAGAAGCTTGATACAGTTTTAATTTACAATTCCCTGATGGCCAGGGTGGTTGAGTATCTTTCATATATTTATTGGCCACTTGTACTTCTTTTGAAAACTGTTAGGTTGAATCATTGCTTGGATTTTTTTTCTTTAATTTGTATAGTTTTTTGGGTTTTGTTTTTTTTTTTTACAGATTCTAGATATTAATTCCCCATCAACTGTATAGATGACAAATTCATCTACTTGGTGGGCTTTCTTTTCACAGTTAATTGTTTCCTTTGCTGTGTAGGAGCTTTTTAATTGCATGTGATCCTGTTTGTCAGTTCTTTTTATTTTCTGGATTATTGGAGCTCTTTTCAGAAATCATGGCCTATGTCTATATTTAGAAGCATTTTCACCATATTTTCCTGTAGTAGTTTCAAAGTTCTGTGCCTTACATTAAATCTTTATCAAACTTCAGTTGCTTTTTGTGCCATTAGATAAGAGCCTGGTTTCACTCTACCTATGAAAATCCAGTTTCCCACCACCATTTGTTAAAAAGATAAGCCCATTTCTTTTCGGGAGGATATGTGTGTATAATTTATTTTCTTTCAGTTTTTTTTAAACTTATTATTGTGTGTATGCAGACGTTGTTGGCCTTGTGGCCTTCATGTGGCAGTTAGAGGACAACTTTCAGGAGTCAGTCTGTCCTTCTATTATGAGTTCTAGGGACAGAACTCAGGTTGTGTGCCTTGTGTAGTAAGTACCTTTACCTGCTGAGTCCCACTGACAGCCCATAACTTATTTGTTCAACAATATTTTTAATGTCCTATTGCTGGGTGGAAAGAATAATTCAGTGGTTGAGTACTTCTTAACATACACAAAGCCCTGGGTTTAGTTCTAAGAACTTCAAAGAAAAGTGTTCTGTGACCCTGTGGCTAAGATTTCTTATTAGTAGTTTTGGAAAGTCTGAAAGCATCTATAGAAATACCATTTTGAAGAAAGTCTAAGCATACTTGGGATTTTCCTGATGAAATATGAAAGAAGAATGAGAAGGTACTTATCGTATGTTTTCAAATCACGGGTCTTAGGCTCAGGCTCCCTGCATCTCAAGTCTACCTTCTCTCTTCTATTAAATATGTATATACTGTAGAGTTCTTTTATACTAATAGCCTTCAAAATCCTTGGGCTTTTTATATTCATCAGCATGCCAAAAACTAAAAAAGTTAAAATTTGGTGAGGGAGAGATGGCTCAGCAGTTAAGGGCACTGTTGTGGAATATTGTTTTAACCAGGTAAAGATGTGTTACATTTGTTTATGCTGCATTTGTTTAATGATGTAAAGATGTGTTCCATTTGTTTCACCTTGCCTGCCTAAGGCACTGATTGGTCTAATAAAGAGCTGAACAGCCAATAGCTGGGCAGAGAAAGGACAGGCGGGGCTGGCAGGTAGAGAGAATAAATAGGAGGAGAAATCTAGGCTCAAAAAGATGGAGAAAAGAAGAAGAGAATGAGGGAGAAAGAGAGGGAGAGGCCCAGGGTCAGAAGCCAGACCCAAGAAGCAGTGAAAGTAAGATATGCAGAAAGAAAGGAGGTAAAAAGTCTCAAGGAGAAAGGTAGATGAAGAGAAAAGGGTTAATTTAAGTTAAAAGAAGTTAGCTAAGATAAGGCTGAGCATTCATAACTAAAAAGAAATCTCTGTGTCCTGATTTGGGAGATGGTTGGTGGCCCAGAAAGAAAAAGCCTGCTACAGAGCGAGTGCTGGCTGCCCTTCCAAAGAAGCTGGGTTCAGTTTCCAGCACCACATTATGTCTGTAAGGCCAGTCTCCAGGGATCTGACACCATTTTCTGGCCTTCGTGAGTACTACATGCACATGGTGCACATATATGCAGGCAGAACATCCATCACATAAGAAGAAAGTAAAAACTTTTCAAGTTAAAATTTTGCCTTTCACAGTTCAGCATTTCTGACTTTCCCCAGCCTGTTTATTTTGGTGGGTGTGTGCCGTGCTTGCTACTAGTGCCCCATGTAATACTTTGACTTTACCTTTCAAAAAAAGAAAATTCATGTGTGGCTCTGTTTGCTGTGCAGAAAAAGAAATGTTTTCTAAAGTCAGAACGATCTGGGTATTACATTTTTATTCTTTGTCTCAACATGCAACATCTATGTGCATCAGTCTTCAGGCCTCGGCCCTGAGCATTGGAATGACATTGAAGATGCACACCCAGCAGGATTACTGATATCTATCTTAGTAATTAATGAAGCCTATGGAGCAGCAGTGATGTGTCCAAAGCCTGGGTTTTCTAAACATACTCTAAATGCATGTTCCATATAAAATAATGAACTCTTTCCTGGAGAACAATGGTCTACTTTTTCATGACTATTCCTTTTGTCTTCGCAGAGACCATTATAAAACAGAATATGAGAATAAACTACATGATGAACTGGAACAAATCAAACTGAAAACTAATCTGGAAATTGATCAGCTTCGAAATGCCTCTAGGGAAATGTATGAACGAGAAAACAGGTGAGAGAGAGAGAGAGAGAGAGAGAGAGAGAGAGAGAGAACATGACTGAGCAAGTTATATTTTTCTTTGTTTGGAGATTATAAGAATTTTACTGAAATTAAATGCCAATTCATTGGCATGAAAATGAAAATCTGAGATGTCTTTTTTAATAGTTGTAAATACAAATGAGAATGTTAAATTCTGTAATCTTTGATAACTAATTACAGCAGAGCTTATTCTACTGCAGGTCTTTTTTACTGGATAATGTGTCTGTTTCCTGTTACCTTAGTTCAGACCAAAGACAAGAGTAAGAGAACGTTTAGAAGGTACTAAGACAGCAGTAGTTCTGCCAAGCATTTCTCATGGATCTTTGTAAAAACTGGAATAGTAATGTACATTTAACCACTGGTCCTGAAAGATGTTCTATTAGATAACACTGAAGAATAGTTTTATTCATGCAGTTACTTTTGAATGGTTGTGTACTAGGTTCCTCTAGTAATTGGTGGCATTAGAAGAGTGATGGGCGGGGGGTAGGTTGTGGTCGGGATGTAAAATTAATTAATTAATAATTAAAAAGAAGAGTAAATAAATCTACTCATTTCAGTGGCAATTGTTTTCATATATTAACTTTGCAGTTACTGTGACTCTTGAAAGACTTCCTGCCTTCCACCCTGCCCCCTCCTCCCTCCTTCACTTCCTCCCTCCCTCCTTTCACTCATGTGCTCCTGCTTCCAAGGCAAACACTACCAACCAAAGTATCCTCCAGCCCAGATTGGCACAGTGTTTAGGATGGACTCAGCAAGACCTGGTGGGTTAAGGGGTAAGAAGAAGCTGAGAATGCAAATTAGAGTTGTGAAAACATTAGAAACACATAAGGCTTTAGTAGAAACACATGATGAATTTAGTTCCATTGGAAGTATCTGTGGGACATACAAATGGAGTAGTGAATTCAAGTGTCCCGCCTCATCAAGACAACGGTCTGTACATGAGAACTGTGGCATAGATAATATTTCTTTTTATAAATAAGTCCTATTTCGTTTTCTGGCTCACTTCATTTCTGTTACGCATTTGTAGGTTTTTGTTCACCTAATCTTAAAAATGATGTTATCATTTTACAATATTGTACATTGTAGCTTGAGTTTTTATCTTCAGGTCCTACCAAGCCCTGGCAGTCCCGTAGCCCACTTATAAAATAAACATACAGATGCTTATATTACTTATAAACTGTATGGCCATGGCAGGCTTCTAGCTAGCTGTTCTTATATCTTAAATTAACCCATATCTACTAGTCTATAAGTTGTCACGTGGCTTGTGGCTTACCGGTACCTTACATCTCGCTTTTCATGGCAGCGGCTGGCAGCGTCTCTCTAACTCAGCCTTCCTGTTCCCAGAATTCTCTTCTCTGCTTGTCCCACCTATACTTCCTGCCTGGCTACTGGCCAACAGTGTTTTATTTATTAACCAATCAGAGCAACACATTTAACATATAGAACATCCCACAGCAGTACATGATTATGCCTAAACAATCCACATTACTACAAATACTTTGCTATGTAATCACTGTGACTGTTTCCTGATTTTTCATCTAAAAACAAAATAAGAACAAACAACATCGCCTCTCCAAAATAGTAAAAGTAGGATGGCAAAGTTGTGTAGGAAAATAGGCAACGGTCATTTCTCGAAGAAGGAAAGGTGGAGGCAGCTTTGCTTATCCCCAGGGCTGTTCTGGACCCACATTCACAATAAAATGCATGCCATCCATTCAAGCTTCATTTCTGCTCACAAGTCCATCTTGTTGGGAAGTCAAAGCAAGGACCATAAGCAACTACTCACACCCAGAGTTAAGAGCACAAAGAGAATAAAGGTATGTACTTTTAGTGCTCAGCCTTCTTTCTCCACCCTGAAATAGTTCAGCGCCCCAAACTAAGAATGGTGCCTCCCTTTCTGGCAAAGTTACCACATCAATGAAGGCAGTCAGGACAATCTGCCACACTGGGCAACCTGATCTAGACAGCGGCTCCTGGAGACTCTTCCCAAGTGGCTCTAGGCTTTGTCAAGTCGACAATCAAAACTAACCATCATACCACCTAACCAGAAAGGTGATGGGGATTGGACCTAGGTGCTCCATTCAACCAGAGGGTTTTAGATTGATCCATAGATAGTAACACTGTGATAGACAGTTACCACCAGATGGCGCCAAACTGCAGCCCAGTCCCGTGGCCGCACAGGGACACTTCAGTAGCCAGTTGTACAAGCTTGCTTTTGTGTTTACTTCCCAGTAATCGGCCCTGTATTTATGTGACTGGATCTTCATTATGGCAAAACTGAAATGTAGTTATAACTGCTGTCCCCGTCAGTTCTTCACAAGATAAAATAAATAGAGAGTGCTGTGGAAATCTTATAAATAGATGGGTAAAGAAAGGTATAAAAAACAAAATTGGGAAAATGTTTACATACTTCCTTTTGTTTTGAATCTGTGAGTTAACTTTGCTTTGAAGTTGGGTACATAACGTTGTCCTGTATGTTTTATCAGTATGCTGTTAACATTATGAGTTAAAATGTAGCAACTACACTTGCATGTTTAGAGTTACCTTACCTTTCCCTAATAAGCACTTTTAGAAGAGCTGGGCAGTGGTGGCACACACCTTTAATCCCAGCACTCGGGAGGCAGAGCTAGGCGGATCTCTGTGAGTTCGAGGCCAGCCTGGACTACCAAGTGAGTTCCAGGAAAGGCGCAAAGCTAAACAGAGAAACCCTGTCTCGAAAAGCCAAAAAAAAAAAAAAAAAAAAAAAAAAGAAGAGAGTTAAGAAGCTAAGAGTAGAGAAATACCTTGCAAGTTGGGAGACAGAATAAGGGAAACTCAGGTCAGTGTCAAGAATTCTTATGTAAATAACTTCCTTAGTAGGTCTATGTGAGAGCTATGGTCCCTCTTGAGAGTTTAGAAATAAGACATTTTTCCAAAGCAAGGTGCACACTGCAATAACAATACTCAAGAGGCAGAGATAGGAGCATCACAGGTTCCCAGAGCATCTATACCCAAGCCCTTTCTTGGAAAAAAAAAAAAGAGAGAGAGACAGTATTCCGTATTGTAAGAGATTTTGAGCAAAAAGACTAAAATCTTGTCTCTACGACTTACAGCACTTGCTAGTGGGGTGAAGGAGCCACTTCATATCCCTGAGTTTAGTTTCCTCTTTTATAAAAATGAGCTAATCGTAATGCTTCAGAGAGTGGCCCATGAGGTCTAAATTAGATAGTACATGTGAAAAGTGCATTATAAGTTATAAAATATATGTTATGTATGTAAATAGTTATTTTTATACCATTTGTCTATTGTAATAAAAAATTTATATGGCAATTTGAATAAAATTATTACTATTAAAAAGGCTAGCTGATAGCATGAAATTATTACCTTAAAGTCCACTGTTATAAAATGTAGAGGGTCTACACGTGGCTATTTATTTGTTCCCTAAGCAGTTCTGAGAGGTAGTAAAGGGGAAATAAACTCAGGTGGTTGAATTTCTCCAGAACACAAAGCTACCTTTAATGTGAGATGCTCTCCCAAGCACAGCACTGTGGTGATACGGGGTAGGAATTTGTTCGAAGCATTCATTAGGCTCTTCCTGCTGCAGCACAGAATCTGGAAAGTCAACAGCTTCACAGTTGTTTGAAAGGAAGTGCAGAGGAGCACAAAGGAGATGGAAAAATGCTTTTAAGTGTAGTCATTAGTGTGGGATCGCTTTGGTAATTTTATTTCCTTCCCTGTCAGTGCTATCGAGATCACAATGTACTGTCTCCCAGAAGTACTCGAGAAGCCCAGTGACAAACGTGAAATTTCCATAGAATGTTAGTGATACTAAACAGCTTTAAATCTTGAATTTGGATTTGCTTATGGGGGTCAGGTGAATCTATTGAATCCATCCCAGCAGATGAACTTGGAGCTAGATTACAGAGGTGCCATTCCACATTTTAAAAGTGAGTGTCCTCATTAGTGCTCCAGCTAATAAACCTCTCGTTCCTATCTTAGCAGATAATCTCCTTATGAAAAGATTTGACTTTTTCTTCTTCTTTTTTTGGTCTTTTCAACTAGACTTTTGTGAAAGTAGGTGGTTTGCAGGTAACTTGGTATCTTGTGAAGTAGCTGTAGATGGGTTTTGTCGAAGCTCTCTTTTGTTATTACCCCGTACTCCTCGGAGTAGTTCCTCTGGGTGCTTCTTGGCATGATTAATACTTAGGTACTTTGGGTGTGTAGGCTGTCCCACAAATAAGGCTGTCAGTTCCAGTTGCACAGGAGTTTACATGTCCATGCTTTGTACATGGTTCTAGGGTTTGTGGTGCTGAGGAGGTAGGATGGGACTAGGTTGTTATAGTAAAGCCTGCACAGACCTTTCTAACTGATCAGGCTGAGTCTAGAGGATGCCACAGAAGTTTCTTAGCAGATCACCCACGCTATTTATTCAGTGTCATTTTTATAGTAACTGCTGCCACTTTTTAAACCTCAGCATCTTGTTGGAGCTTAACTGAGTGTTTTGTTTTGTAAATTTCTCATGCATATAGACTTCCCTTGTCTGTGTTCAATTTGATGTGGATTGCATAGTTACCTACTTTTGAGTTCATATAAACGGCCAGAAATGAAAAAGTCCATGTGAACACTGGCTGACTTAGCCTATTTTTCCTACTATAACAGAATACTGGAGACTAGATAATTTGTAATGAACAGGAATTTATTATCTTACTGCCCTGGAAGCTGGGAAGTTCAATATCAAGGTGCTAGTATTTGGCAAGGGCCTATTTCCTCCATCCTCACATGGCAGAAGGCCAGAGCACATGTGAGAGAGCAAGAGACAGGCAGACTTACCTGTCTTAACGGCATCAGTTCCACTCAAAAAGGCTTCCCCTCAGAGCCTGCTCATCTCTAAGTCTCTCTTCTTATTACTGGTCAGCACTAATTCAATTTGAACGTGACTTTTGGAAGGGACAAACATTCAAACCACTGAACTAATTGTAATAGAAGAATAGGAAATTATAGCATTTTTAGTCAACAGTGATCTTAAAATGTTTCTTCTCCTAAAATACATAGTTTTTCTTAAGAAAATTTATGAAGCCAGGCGGTGGTGGTGCGCGCCTTTAATCCTAGCATTCTGGAAGTAGAGACAGGTGGATCTCTGTGAGTTCGAAGCCACTCTAGTCTACAAAGTGAGTTCCCGGACAGCCAGAACTGTTACATAGAGAAACCCTGTCTGAAAAAACAAAATAAAACAAAAAAAGGAAAATTTATTAAATAAGAATTCCTGCTAGGTACAGAATTCCTCTAATCCCAGAACTCAAGAGGCCGAGGTAGAATTGTAAATTATAGGCCAGTCCTAGCCTAGAGATTTCCAAGTTTTCTAACATTTTTTGTACCGTATTCAGACATAAATTTAGATCCAGTCTGTTGATACTAAGGAATTTTATCTTCTAGAAATAAGGAAATATATTCCAGCCTATTCAGTAATGTGTTTGCACATTTTTTGTTGAGTTTCTAAGCTTCAGTTGTGAAAAATTTTTGGATACACTTACCTGTATTAAATTGTCTATTACACAAGTGACTTTATAGTACATGTTAAACATGCCCATTTTGTTATGATATTATACCCTTGATGTATAGATAAATTATTAGGAACTTAAATTTTGGGCTTTTTGTTGTTGTTGTTGTTGTTTTTGTAGTTGGGGTTTTTGTTTTGTTTTTTCAAAACAGGGTTTCTGTGTATAACAGTTCTGGCTGTCCTGGAACTCTTTGTAGACCAGACTGGTCTTGAACTCACAGAGATTCCCCTGCCTCTGCCTCCTGAGTACTGGGATTAAAGGCATATGCTACTGCCCCCTGGCAAATTTAACTTTTAAGAGATTTTCATTGAACATTATGATTTATTTTTATCTCCTATTTTATCCAAGCAACTTCTGGTTTATGCAAGTTTCTCTGTCCTAATTATTATTATTTTTTTCCTTTCTCCATCCTTCCTTTCAATGTACCTTTCAAAACTAATCTGAAGCAGATAAGAAAATTGTATCTGTTTACCTAGGAGAAGTTAGTAGGCAACAATGTGAAAGAGTCATGAAAAACAGTTTGGTGGTGAAATTTTAGCTGTATAAAAATGTTTTTTTTATGCAATTGTTTTAAAGGTAATTAATTTCACCCTATCTGTGGGTTCCCTATCTCCTGATTTAATCAACTGCAGATCAAAACTACTTGGAAACAGATTGTGTTTGTACTAAAGATGTAGAGACTTTTCCTTGTCATAATTTCTTAAGCAGTACAGTACAACTCATGTAGTGTTACATTATATTGGGCCTTCTGAGTAATCTAAAGTACACAGGGGGTGCTTGTTGTAAATCATTTGTAAAGTGTATGCCATTTTATATTCAAGATTTTAGTATCCTGGGGTTTGAGTATGCTCAGGCTGGGTTTGGTGGGGTGGATCCAGTAGAGGATGTTCAGGAACCAAGCTCCTGAAGTTTGGCCAGTTGGGCGGCTCCTGACATATTTCAATGTTACTCTAGTTATATTTTATTACATTCAGTTTGGATTTTTAAAATCTCAGTCCCATTAGTTTATACATGCTATAGAGAGTCTCTGTTAGTTTTTCAAGTTTCTCTTTTGATGAACATTTGAATTCCTGCTATTTGTTC